>NC_081851.1:64974292-65274292 GCF_963259705.1 Myotis daubentonii | reverse complement strand
AATTTAGGACTAGAGAACTATGGAAAAAAAGAGGTGATCATTTTCCTTTGTAAATGGTTTCTTTCACTCTACATTAGTATATTTTGTAAAATTTCTTGAAATAAGCACTCAACATACTTAAAATATAATTTAATGAACTGTAAAGATATATACCAACTCCATAAAGGTAGTTACTGTGGAATATAAATTGAGTTCAGATGAGGGGGAAATTCTGAGTAAATATTGGATGATGAGTATTTGTAACACTTTTTCTGCACTATTCTGTATTTTTTAAATTATGCTCCCATCCTCCAAAACTACTATTCAAAGTCAGTAAGTTTTACTTTACACATCCAATATTTAAAATAATGCCTAAGTAAATTAAAAATGTGATTTCTGAAAGCCTATGGAAAAAATAAATCAAACTAATCAACATCTTAAAAATAAAATGCACTTAAGATTTACGTAGCATCTTTCTTTCCGAGTTTCACAACTACAGGCTCATTTTTTCCCATAAAAATAATTTGGGAGGGAAAAAAGGCATTATCACCATTATCTATTTACAATGAGGAAAGTGATATACATAGAGGTACTGACTAACCTGCCCAGAATCTTTCACCAAGTTGTGATGGGTACCACTTTCTTGTCTCACAGTATAATGAGTACAGAGTATTTTCCTACAGTCTGGAGATTAGCGGATCTGACAGATTTTTGTGGCTGGCAGAAAAACTGTGATTGTCTTTAAAGCACATAGAAGATTTTTCTTTCTTTGTTTTTATTTTTTGTAGATTAATTACAACAAGTTTTATTTTTTGAGATATTACTATGATATTCACATTTTATAATTCCTATTTAAAAACCGTTAGCTGTTTATAAGCTTTATGATTTCTTTATACTTACTCTTTTGGTCAATACGAAGATCATACAGAGGTGTTCTATATATATCCACACTGGAAAGTGCACATCGAGAGAGGGGCACATGATGAGAAGGCCCAAGGATGAAAATTCTCCGGCTAGGATATATACAACAAAAAACACAGAACAATTGCACTTCTATACAAACCTTATTAAATAAAAGGGGAAAAAAATGAGTAAATTTTTAAAATTACATGTAGTACTGTTTTCTTTCATTGCCTACTCTTATGCACTAAATTGTGTTCCCCTAAAATTCGTATGTTGAAATCTCACCCCCAAGTACCTCAACGTGTAACTGTATTTGAAAATAAGGTACTTAAGGGGTGATTTGTTAAAATAAGGCCATTAGGGTGAGGCCTGAATCCAATATGACTGCTGTCCTTATAAGAAGAGGAAGAGACAGCAGGGGTACACATGCGCAGAGAGGTGACCACATGGAGAGGCGTCAAGAGGGCACCCATCTGCAAGCCAAGGAGAAACCATCCTGACAGTACCTCGATCTCAAACTTCCAGCCTCCAGAACTGTGGGTAAATAAATTTCTGTTGTTTCAACTGCCCCGTTTGTGGCAGGTTGTTATGGCAGCCCTAGCAAACTGATATACCTACGAATAATCTGCTCCTCAGTCAATTAAGCTAGTTTTTTTGTCTGTCTTTCTGTTGGAAGGCCTTTATTTTTTGTTGTTGTTCTTGTTCTTGTTGTTGGAAGACCTTCAACACCTGGAAATACCAGTTACTAATTATCTATAGTAAACCAACCTGTTATGCTTAAAATTATCTCTGTATTTACAATGGCTAGAAAGCTTTCAATAACTATAGTAATTGAATTTTAAACATTTCAGCTATTAACTAAAATCTCAAAATTCTAACGCATTCTAAATTTGCCTTCTAAGGTCTACCACAATTTTAATAAAAATACATAATAGTATAGATTCTAAAAACTCATGAAAAATATCATTACAAAGAAGCATTTTGATAAAGCTATTTTCACATGTCTTCCATGGAGAGAGAAAAAAGACATCTTGTTGAAAAGAATTCTGTATAATAAGCTTTCTCTGTTCCCATTTAAGTAGAAGTCATTCTCAAAAACAAAGAAACTTGATTATGTGTTATTTGCACTGTAGGCTAAAGAAAAGAACTGTGCTAAACTATAACTTAAGTCTTTACAATTCTTTTATCTTGACATCAGGAGTAAAATTAACTTCCTTTCGTTTTATTTCCAACATCCCTACAATCTAAATTCCAAAACTATCCATTTTCTCTTTTCTCCTAGACTCATATGAACAAAACTTACACAAACACACCACACTCACATACAAACTTACAGACCAAAAAAAAAAAAAAATTTTCTGAGAAAGAAGGGAATATATGATTGCCTAAATACTTAGAAAATTAAGGACTACTCACTACTCAATTAATGGACAAAGAATGACACAGAAGCTAATTCTTTCATGTCAGAAAGTTGCAGGCCAAAGAATGCCCCCACTGATAATGCTTCTTGTCATCAACATTATGATCAACTCAATAACCATTTCAGAAAAAAAGATCAAATCTACTGATTCCTAATTGAAGAAAAGAAATACCACTATGTTCTCCTATCTTAACAGCACATAAATATCACCATGATTTTGTTTACAGCTAATGTTCGACATAGACAATGATAACTGAGTATTTCAGTGACTTACTTACCTAATGACAAGTATTTATATGAACAAGAATCAAGTATGAAAAAAAGGCATTTTTATGTTTGAGGAATACATTTAGATGAAAAGAGAGAGGAGAGGGACAGAATATTTAAAATCAAAACAATCCTGGAAATCCAGGATAATTAAAATATGACAAGACTTTTAAAATATCAATCTAAACTCAAGGTATAAAAACATTTCATAAGTAAGTGTAATAAGGTTCTCACAGTGGCCAAAAGATGAGCACACCAGAAATAAAGGCCCCAGGTCAGCTGGGAAAGCCTAGCTGCTCCTCTAAGACTGACTGCTCACCTTGTTCGCCTTTCTGTCAGACACCCACTGGCTGAAAAGATTAAGACTGCTGTGGGAAGAACTGCCTCGTCTGAATTAACCAACTGTGTACCCAACAAATTCTTCCCAGTTTGGCAGAAACTCACTCAAATGTGAAGTTCCACATTTGGTTAAGAGAGATAATAGGAAAAAAGAGGCTGAGGTTCCATCAACATAAAACCCTTAAAGTGATATATCCGAAAACAAACCAAAAGAGGCTAGGTATCACTGAAGAAAAAAAGAATGCACATTAAACTGGTAGTAATTGCAAAATGGGTCTCTGTTAGCCATATGCTAACAAAAAGAATATTAATAGGGTAAGTAAAAGATAATGTATTTTCTTTTCTTTTTTTTTCTTGCTAGATTGCAAGATCCAGGAACACTAAAGCCATAAAAATATTTTGGAGAGAAATGAGTAATGCATGAAAAGCAAACTCGCCGAAACCGGTTTGGCTCAGTGGATAGAGCGTCAGCCTGCGGACTGAAAGGTCTCAGGTTCGATTCCGGTCGAGGGCATGTACCTGGGTTCCGGACACATCCCCAGTAGGAGATGTGCAGGAGGCAGCTGATTGATGTTTCTCTCTCATCGATGTTTCTAACTCTCTATCTCTCTCCCTTCCTCTCTGTAAAAAAAATCAATAAAATATATTTATAAATAAATAAATAAATAAATAAATAAAAGCGATGTCACTTACTCTCTATTTAATAAACTGCAAGGTGCTTTGTCGTTAAAGAAGTAACTTTTCAATATTACCATGTCATCATAGTTGTGACACATAAAAGAAACCTTTAATATGAAAAAATGGGGGGTAAAGGGAATCAGTAAGCATTCTCTGAGAAATAAATGTTTTTCAACATATAGTACCTCCAGAGAATTGACTTTGTAGAGTTATTTTCTATGATTGTCATCTGTGCACCCAATACGTAAGTTACCTGAGAGTCTGCCCTCATAAATATTCATCTTATTCTAAATAATGTAACAAAAGTAATTTTTGAAAGATGTTTCATGGCAAGTGCCGATATTTTATCTAAAGAATAAAATGTGTGTGGCCCCAAATAAGATTCCTTTTTGCTCTTTTTCTGCCATGCAAGACTTTCTGAAAGATCTGAATCAAGTTACTAAGTATGTCCTGAGTTTATTTTTAATTAAAGTCTTAGTAAAAGGAAAAGACTTTGAAACTATAAATATGGAAAGAACCTAACTAAATGTATCATTTTTTAAATTTCTTAAAACAGTCAGCCAGAGTGCTATTTTTGAAACATAAATTGGGTCCTATCACTCTCCTGCTTAAAAAAAAAAGTCTTTTCATGGCCAGAGGATACTGGTAAAATACAAAAATATTTAAAACGGGTTCTAAAGTCTCAAATAAACTGGCCCTTTTTGTATTACTCTTCCCTTTGATCACAATACTTTATGTATACTGGTCTTCTTGAAGTTCCTTGATGACACAAACAACCTTGACTACTTCAAAGCCTTCACACATTTCTTTTGCTTGGCTTAAAAATCATTTCCTCAGAGACACCTTACCTTCTCCGAAACCTAATCAGCAGACCTTAACCACAACCTAAATCCAATCTCCCTGCATCACAGCAGTTCTCAAAGTGTGAACTGTGAATTCATCGTGACCCACAAAATCAAAACTATTTTCATAATAACACAAGGAAGCTGTGTGCCTTCACTGTGATGACATCTGCACATACGGTACAAAAGTGAGGCTGGGTAAGCTGCTGGCACAACAGAATTACGATCGAGGTAATGGAACCAAAATGTACTAGGAGTCATGTGTTCTTCACCCACACCAAGTTTTGTGGGGGGGTTTTCTTAAGGCCAGTTTCACTTAATTTCATTAAGTCTTGAAATTTGAATACAATTTTATAAAAATATTCTGTATGATAAAATGCATTCAATTTGTGATGCTAAATGCTTAAAGCACTACTGCTGCATACAGAGTATGTCTCAGGAAAAGCATTAGTGTGACTGAGTTGTGAGCTATCAAAATGACTGTAGACAAATTATGGTTATTCCAATGTAGATAGTTGGCAGAAATTTTCAAAAATGATGATCAAAATGAGCTTGCAACTTCAAAGAAAAAATCTGACATGTTTGTTGCCAATGATAAAACTGAAGCTTTTAAGTGAAAATTAGACTTCTGCAAAACTTCCATCCCTGTGAAATTGACAGTTTCCCAATAGTTAAAGATTTTTCGGGTGAAACTGGTGGTGAAATGAACAAATGTGATTTTTCTGACACTGAATGATAAATGTCAACATTTGAAAGATCTACATAACTCAATAAACACATATTCTGTGCAAGATGTTACAAAAAATCATAAAAAGGTAAAAGATCCCTTCAAAGGGCAGGAGAGTACAAAGATGATCTGATTGACATGTAGAAAATGGACTAGTGTGAAAAGAATGGAAGCTAATGGTATAGAATTTAACATTCACTCTTGAACTGTTCTTTATTATTCCTCTGTACTTCACATAGTTTCCAAATGATGTTTTTCCTGTTTTCTCAAAGGACTCTGAAGACACTGCAAATCTAAAAGAGGGGATTTTTTAAGAGAATACAAATATGGCTATCCATTATTATTTTTAACACTCAGACCTTCACATTTATTTATTCAGATTCAATTATGTGTTAATTATAGAAAAATAAGCTGGTTACATCACCATCCACCATTTGCCTCACTTTTTAGTGATCTCCATCATCTTCTTAGTCCTTCGTTCTCATCCTTTTTTATTCTTTATCTTTTTCCTTCCATTCTCATTTTCCATCAAACTATTTAACACAAGCTTTCCACTTTTACCAATACTGGCTCCATGTCTCTCTAATGTATTCTACGGCCAAATTTAATTCAGGGGTACCCTTCCAGCACATATCATCATCAATTAAGATTGTGCCAAATAGAAAAACATTTGGAAAAAGTTCTTACATAAACTAACCTTGATGGTAGCTGGTTCACAGATCCAGGGTCAAATAAAGGAAACTTCTGAAAATCTTTACAATCTAACTTCTATTTGCTCTTATTCATGAAATAAATTAGTTAAAATTGTATATTAAACATGTATCAAGAAATACTTATTAAAGAAGCCCCTCAACACATCCAAATGAAGCAGGGCTAACCAAAACCTCATCAGTTTGGCAACATCATTTTATTTATTATTTAAAACTTAGTAAAAATAATTTTCAACAAAGGTACAGTACAATGTGCAGAGCACACTATACAGAAACAAAAAAGGGCAATTTTGTTTTAAAAAACTGAAAAAATTGCTCAAAGGAAAAAAGAGTAGGCTATGGGTGAGACTTGCTTCTTAAACTCACAGCTGCTGTGAGTTACTTCTTTTGAATGATTATGCTTCATCTCTACTAGTAGAGATGTATTGCTATTACTAGTATTACTACTAACAATCAACATGAAACAATTAAGATGATTGATTTTATCTATTCACATAATATGAAACAACTAGCAATACAGATTGGACCCTGATACTGGTTCACATATAGTAAATTAACTATTTAAATAAAATACTGGTCAGAAAATTTAGTAATTTGGGTAGCGATTTTCAGCAGAAATTTTTGAAAGTTCACGTTTCTCATTTTAGAAAGCAATATACTACTCAGTCACAATTTGCCAGAAAAATTTTTATAAAGCTAATTTCAGAGCTGTCTTTAAATTAAATGCTTATATCCTTCAAACATCATATGAAATATGATGTCCAATTCTAAAATAATTCAGAGAACCTTATTCTGTCAATGAGAAATTATTCTTATTTTATGAACTACAATAAAGAATTTTAAGTTACAAATGATTAAAGTAGAATAAAGGGCTTTGTATTTTCTTTAAAACGTTCATCTCCAGGTTTTCCCAAACAAAATTTTTTAAACCAGTTAGTGTTCCTGGACCCAATTCCAAAGTACATGGGGGAGAGGGGGTTCTCCACACCTCCAACAAGCAATTCTTGAACACTCTCCCTGGAGAGAGCATCAGATTCCACGGGTTATGCATTCAGTCCTACCAGGCTGCTCCCCAAACCTCACTTCAGATGCCAGGCTTCTGACCTGTACTTCTAACCAACTGGCTATAAACCAGAGGTCCCCATGACCCCCTCCTTAGCTTCGATCAATTTACTAGATCAGCTCACAGAACTCAGAGAAACATTTTAGTTACAAAAATCACTGGTTTGTTATAAGCAGACGTAATCACGAACAGCCAGTTAGAAGAGATGCACAGGGTGAGGTATGGGGAAAGGGAGGAGAGTGCCGCTCTCCCCTGGATCGCACCAACCTGGAAGCTCTCTGAGCCCTGTCCTTCGGGGATTTATGGAGGCTTCACTACATAGCTGTGACTGATTGAATCACTGGGCACTGGCGACCGATTCAACCGCCAGGCCCTCCTCACTCCCCAGAGGTCAGGAGTGGGACTGGAAAGTTCCCACCCTCTAATCATAATTGCTTCTCCTGGCAACCAGCCCCTATCCTTAGTTGGGATCCAAAAGTCACCTCATTATATCTCTTGAACAAGAGATACTTCTATCATATTCAACACTTAGGTTAATTCCAAGGGTTTGGGCCCTGTGTGTGCGTCAGGAACTGTGGACTAAGGGTAAGACCAAATATATATTTCTTATAAATTACAATATCTCATTAACCTTCTAACATTTCCAGAACTGAACATTTTACCAACCAAAGGGAAGGTAAAAACTAAAGGTTCCGACAGTGGAAATAGTATTAAAGCTTTCTATAACCTATAAAAGATATAATCAAACTCATAAAAAGTCAAATTCCTGATGAAATAGAGTATAAAGTAACAATAAGTATGCAAAACAAATTACTTCAGTGACAAAGCAATTATACTTCCCACCATTATCCCATAACAAAATCATCTCTATATTACTTACGTAATAGATGGGTCCACTTGTTTGTAAGCATGAGCAGCACAAGACCCACAGTATGTATATCCTGCATGGCTACAAAACAAAATATTTTTTAAACTTAATCATCAGATTCAAAAATCAAGATACTCTGGAAAAAAAAAACTTTTGAAAGAAATATAATAATTATGATAAACATAACAAATGTATAGTTTAAAAAGCAATGTAACTAATAATGCAACTTCTAGACCATAATAGGAAACACATAATTGTTCTCTGTTCCAACTTTAAATTTTTAAAAGTATCAAGTAATTTTTGGGGTCAGAAGAAAAGTTCGATTAGGAGATAACCAAGGCTTACTTGAAGTGGCTAATGTAACACTAATGCTGTATGAGATTTTAACATTCCTCTTCAATATCATTAACAGAGTATTACATAACAATAAAACCAAGAACAAGTCAAATCAGACCAAAACAAATAACCTACAACTAACAACTCACTTCCCTCTGTATCTTCAGTGTTGAGAATTGACTTGGGCCCTAGCTGGTTTGGCTCAGTGGATAGAGCGTCAGGAAGGGTCCTGGGTTCGATTCTAGTTAAGGGCACATGCCCAAGTTGCTAGATCCTCAGTAGGGGGCATGCAGGAGGCAGCCTATCAATATCAATGATTTTCTCTCATCATTGATGGTTCTCTCTCTCTTCCTCTCCCTTCCTGCCTGAAATCAGAATTGACTTGGCCTTCTGTGTATTATGCCTTTCATTTTCTCTCTCCATTACACAACCTTCTTATCCTCTGGTCTCAGCATCAGATTAGGTCTCTTATCACCTATTGAATGTTTCTGGAACTCATTTTTTCTTGACTCATTCAAGATACATGTCTAGAAACATTTCCCTTAGTATTTTCTCATTAATGTGTGGCCAGTGGTATATTGGTAAAATTTTAACAACTGGTTCTGCAGGTAGAGGAGGGGGATACAGTGGGGCCTTGACTTATGAGGGTCCCGACTAACCAGTTTTTTGAGATACCAGCCGTCTCTCGGCAGATTTTTTGCATTGAGTTGACAGAGTAATTTGAGTTAAGGAGCTCCTTAACGAGCTCGGTCTCGGAACGGGAACGAATTAAACTCGTAAGTCAAGGCCCTACTGTATATACATATGTAAATAAGCTTATTATAAATTTTACTTAATTAAAAAGATATGTACCACACAAATCTCGCTACTTCCTAAATAGAACCCAACAAACAATTGAAATATTTGTAATACTCTTTATTGCAAATTCCATGTAGCCAACTGACTATAAAGAATGTTTCCACTGATTTTTAGCTTGACTCTTATTCATAGCCCAGGGAAGGCTGCAACTGACAAGAGTGAAACAATGAACACATCACTCATTCAATAATGACTTGAATAACTTCTTTACAGGTTAGATAATAGTTTGCAAATACTAGAAAGAATATTTCCTTCCTCACTTTTTTGTGCTATTTATAATGTAAAGCCTACAGACACAACATAATTTTAAGTTTAATTTGCATTATTAACCTTTCCCCATTACTTTATTAAGATAGAAAATCAAGCCTGGCTTGGTAGCTCAGTTGGTTAGATCATTGTTCTGATACCCCAAGGTTGCAGGTTCGATCCACAGTCAGGGTACATACAAATATCAACCAATGAATGTATAAATAAATGAAACAACTAATCTAGGGTCTCTTTCTTCCTCTCTCTCTCAAATAAAATAAAATAAAGTGATATAAATTTTTTTTAAAAGATAGAAAAGCAAGAAAAAATAAAAGCCCTGATTTATAGCACTTTGCAAATTAATGTGGAGTAAATCATTCCCCACCATGACCAATTTCAAGATGCCTAGTAACCTGAGAAGACAAAACACTTGTCTTGAAGAAAATATTTATGAAGCATATATCTGATAATGAATTTATATCTGAATACGTTAAAAAAGTCAAAACAACGCAATACTTTAAAAAATAGATAACTGCTTTTGTAAGTCGAAGAATTCTAAAGATTGGTTGCACAACAATGTGAATGTACTTACCATTGTACTGAACTGTTCACTAACTGGTTGAAAATGGTTAAGATGGCAAATTTTGTTATGTGTATTTTTCCACAATTAAAAAACTTATAATAAGAAAGTACGTGAACAGATACTTCATCAAAGAATATACTGGGATGGCAAATAAGCACATAAAAGAATGCTCAACATCATTTAGTCATTAAGGAAAGGCAAATTAAAACTAAAATGAGCTACCACTAAACACCCACTAGAATGGCTACAATTTAAAAAAGTGACCACACCAAGTATGGCAAGGATGTAGAACTGAAACTCAGTCTGTACTTGTGGAAATGTAGAACAGTACAACTACAGTAGAAAACAGTTGGCAATTTCTTAAAAAGTTAAACATATTCCTGCACTATGACTTAAACCATTCCATTCTTAAAAAAAAAAAAAAGTGTCCACACAAACATTTATATTTCCTAGTTTTATTGCTTATTTCAATAGCCAAAAACTGGAAACAACAAATGACCCTCAAAAGGTGAATGGATAAATTGAGGTGTATCCATACAATAAAATACTCTTCAGCAATAGAAAGGAAGGAACTACTGATACACTTAAAATAATTATGCTTAAAAATGAGAAAAATCAATAAACAAATATGCTAAGTGAAAAGTCAGACAGAAAAGTTCATACTATATGATTCCATTTAAATAACTCTAGAAAATAAAAAATTAATCTATAAGATGGGGAAAAAGTAGGTTTCTACTTGTTTGTATGGAAAATAAGACAATAATTAATAGCCCTGACTGGTTTGGCTCAGTGGATAGAGCATCGGCCTGTGGACTGAAGGGTCCCAGGTTCGATTCCGGTCAAGGGCATGTACCTTGGTTGCGGGCACATCCCCAGTAGGGAGTGTACAGGAGGCAGCTGAATTGATGTTCCTCTCTCATCAATGTTTCTAACTCTCTATCCCTCTCCCTTTCTCTCTGTAAAAAAATCAATAAAATATATATTTTTTAAAAGACAATCCTATCTAATAAAAGAGAAAAATGGTAATTGGCGTACGACGATACCCTTTTCATTGGCTAATCAGGGCTATATGCAAATTAACTGCCAACTATGATTGGCAGTTAACTGCCAATTAAGATTGGCAGTTAACTGCCAACAAGATGGCGGTTAATTTGCATATGTAGGCACAATGCAGGGAGGCAAAAGGGAAAGCAGGAAGAAGCCCCCTGCCACTGACAGTGATCAGAAACCCAGGGGGGAGCTAAGAGCTGGGGGGCAGGGCAAAGGTGGCCCTGGGGCCGCCTTTGCCCTGCCCCCCAGCCATGATCGGAGAATCAGGTGCCTTTGCCGCCCTGGCCAGTGATAGCAGGAAGTAGGGGTGGAGCCAGCGATGGGAGCTGGGCATGGTCGAAGCTGGCAGTCCCGGGAGCTAGGGGTCCCTTGCCTGGGCCTAAAGCAGAGCCCACGATCGCAGGGCCGCTGCAGCTGCGGGTCCCCGCTGCCCGGGCCGGACGCCTAGGCCAGAGACGTTAGGCCTGGGCAGGGGCGGAGCCTGCAACCGCGGGGAGCTGGGGGTCCCCTGCCCAGGCCTGACACCTCTGCCAGAGGCCTCAGGCCTGGTCAAGGGGCCGATCCGGTGATTGGTGATCGGAGGGTGATGAGGGTCAACTCCTCTGGCCGAGGCATCAGGCCTGGGCGGGGGGTTGAGCCGGGGATTGGGGGATATGATGGTCCCCTTGCCCAGGCCTGAAGCCTGGGTCAGAGGCGTAAGGCTTGGGCGGGGGGTGGAGCAAGCGATCAGAGGGAGATGGGGGTCCCCTGCCCAGGCATGATTCCTGGGCCAGAGGCCTCAGGCCTGGGCGGGGGCCAGAGCCAATGATCAGGGGAAGATGGGGGTCCCCTGTCCAAGCCTGACACCTCTGGCAGAGGCGTCAGGCCTGGGCAAGGGGCCTATCAGGTGATCGGAGGGTGATGGGGGTCTATGCCTCTGGCGGAGGCGTCAGGCCTGGGCAAGGGGCCGATCAGGCGATCGGAGGGTGATGGGGGTCTACGCCTCTGGCCGAGGCATCAGGCCTGGGCAAGGGGCCGATCCTGCGATTGGAGGGTGATGGGGGTCAACGCCTGAGGGCTCCCAGTATGTGAGAGGGGGCAGGCTGGGCTGAGGGACACTCCCCTCCCCACACACACCCAGTGCACGAATTTCGTGCACCAGGCCCCTAGTAATTAATAAATAGCTCTAGCCAGTTTGGCTCAGTGGATAGAGCGTCGACCTGTAGACTCAAGGGTCCCAGGGTTCGATTCCAGTCAAGGGCACATGCCCAGGTTACGGGCTCGATCACTAGTGGGGAGCATGCAGGAGGCAGCCAATCAATGATTCTGTCTCATCATTGATGTTTCTATCTCTCTCTACCTCTTCCTTTCTCTCTGAAATTAATCCAAAAAATATATTTTAAAAAAATAAATAATATAAGAATGAACTCCACGTTTCACATACTCACAACTGTAAATCTACTTCTGCCCCACCCTGTATCGTGACAGAAAATATGTTAGTGGATGTGAAAGAATACAAAAGCACACAAGGAAACTTTTGAGGATGGTGAATATGTTCATTATCTTAATAGTGGTGACAGTTTCATAGGTGTACACATATCTCAGAGTTATCAAATAGTACACTTTACATATATGCAGATAGTAATCATACCACAATGAAGCTCTATTTTTTTAAGTGATCCTCATCTGCCCTGGCAAGTGTGGCTCAGTTGGTTGGAGTGTCCTGGGTTGTGAGCTCACTCCCCAGTGTGGGGCATGCAGGAGACAGCCGATCAATGATTCTCTCATCATTGATTTTCTACCTCTCTTTCCCTCTCCCTTCCTCTCTGAAATCAACTACCAAAAACAAATCATTAAATATATCACCCTTCTAAGCGCTCATCATGAGAAACTCTAATTCATTCATTGTCAAAGTGAATTTCTAATACTTTCCTTTACCCTGGCCCAGATATATGATAATGAAAAGTCACAGTAATAATTATCAAATCTCACCACTGATCTTCTGTTCCTGCCCACTTCTCTTGCTAATAGAATCTATGATTCTACATTTATGTGGAAACAAGGTTTCATTAAGGGATCACTCCTATTAGAGGAGGCTTCACTAAGGGAATATCTAAGTGTTTTTTCTTTTGTGCTTAATAGCCAGAAGACCAATAAAAATCTGAGCTTTATAATTTTGAGTATGCATCATAAAAGCATGTCCAGTCTTTTAAAAGCTATTAAAATCCTAAATACAAAGTCATCCATGCTAGCTTTTCCAGGTCACCCTAGCTCCCAGTGTAACTTTCCATGAAAGCAAATACAAAATTATACTTTAATACCTACAATTTATCATTAGACTAAACCAGTGGTCGGCAAACTCATTAGTCAACAGAGACAAATATCAACAGTACAACGATTGAAATTTCTTTTGAGAGCCAAATTTTTAAACTTAAACTATATAGGTAGGTACATTGTTATTAATTAGGGTACTCCTAAGACTTAGGAAGAGCCACACTCAAGGGGCCAAAGAGCCGCATGTGGCTCGCGAGCCGCAGTTTGCCAACCACGGGCGCTAAACCATGCCTCTAAAAACGGGGCCTGCTTTTAACAGAGAGTACTTTTGCTTCTCCCTTCATCCTATACAATAGACCCTTTACACTAGCAAGTCCAGCTCCTAACTGTCCAGAATCTCTGTGCCCCCAAAGAGCTGCAGTCAAATGAGGATACAAGCCACTGTCCATGATCATTCACTGGTTAAGTGACAGTTTCCCACGCAGCAACCTTGCAGCATGGTGTAATTTAAATTCCTATGTCAGGAAAATTACCCAATACCACTTGACATTGACTTTCCCTGTTCAGTCTCAGGCTGCCAAGATTATAGGTGAATAGTATAAACTGTAATGCCAAGAGGTTACCTCACATTCTATAAGAGGTTTTTTATCAAAGAGGATATAGGGAATAGTAAAGAATGCTTATTTGGATTCAACAAAATCAGTTTCTCATACTACTAGTTCTACTTAATAGCAGCAAAAAAGCTAATTAAAAAGATTGGACTTTCACCACTCCTGTTCAACATAGTACTGGAAGTACTAGCCATTGCGATCAGACACGAAGAAGAAATAAAAGGCATCCAGATTGGAAAAGAAGAAGTAAAACTGTCCTTATTTGCAGATGACATGATACTGTACATACAGAACCCTAAAGACTCCATCAAAAAATTATTAGACTTAATAAATGAATTCGGCAATGTAGCAGGATACAAAATTAATGCTAAGAAATCCATGGCATTTCTTTACACCAATAGTGAACTTACAAAAAGTGAAACTACAGAAGCAATCCCATTTACCATTGCACCAAAAAAATTAAAATACCTAGGAATAAACTTAACTAAGGAGGTAAAAGACTTATACGCTGAAAACTACAGGACACTGAAAAAAGAGATAGAGGAAGACATAAACAGATGGAAGAATATACCGTGTTCATGGATTGGTAGAATCAACATCATCAAAATGTCCATACTACCCAAAGCAATTTATAGATTCAATGCAATCCCCATTAAATTACCAACGGCATATTTCACAAATCTAGAACGAACGTTCCAAAAATTCATCTAGAATAAAAAAAGACCCCGAATAGCTGCAGCAATCCTGAGAAAGAACAAAGTAGGTGGGATCTCAATACCAGATATCAGACTGTATTACAAAGCCACTGTTCTTAAAACAGCTTGGTACTGGCACAAGAACAGACATATAGATCAATGGAATAGAATAGAGACCCCAGAAATCGACCCAAACCACTATGCCCAATTAATATTCGACAAAGGAGGCAAGAGCATACAATGGAGTCAAGACAGTCTTTTCAATAAATGGTGTTGGGAAAATTGGACAGATACATGCAAAAGGATGAAACTAGATCACCAACTCACACCATACACAAAAATAAACTCAAAATGGATAAAAGACTTAAACGTAAGACGGGAAACCATAAAAATACTAGAGGAATCCACAGGCAGCGAAATCGCAAACATATGCCGAAGAAATTTCTTCTCTGATAATGCTCCTAGGGCAATGGAAACTAAAGAGAAAATAAACAAATGGGACTACATCAAAATAAAAAGCTTTTGCACAGCAAAGGAAACCATCAACAAAACAACAAGAAGACCCACTACATGGGAGAACATATTTACCAATGATACCACCGATAAGGGTTTAATTTCCAACATTTACAGGGATCTCATGAAACTTAACAAAAGGAAGATAAACAATCCAATAAAAAAATGGGCAACGGACCTAGATAGACACTTTTCGAAAGAGGACATACAGAAGGCCGAAAGACATATGAAAACCTGCTCAAAGTCACTAAGTATACGAGAGATGCAAATCAAAACGACAATGCGTTATCATCTCACACCTGTCAGAATGGCTATCATCAACAAATCAACAAACGACAAGTGCTGGAGAGGATGTGGAGAAAAAGGAACCCTTCTGCACTGCTGGTGGGAATGCAGACTGGTGCAAGCCACTGTGGAGAACAGTATGGAGCTACCTCAGAAGACTAAAAATGGAACTCCCATTTGACCCACTGATCCCACTACTAGGAATATATCCCAAGAAACCAGAAACGCCAATTAGAAAGGATATATGCACCCCTATGTTCATAGCAGCACAATTCACCATAGCTAAGATTTGGAAACAGCCTAGGTGCCCATCAGCAGATGAGTGGATTAGAAAACTGTGGTACATATACACAATGGAATACTATGCTGTGGTAAAAAATAAAAAAAGGAACTCTTGCCTTTTGCAACAGCATGGATGGAACTGGAGAGCATTATGCTAAGTGAAATAAGCCAGTCAGAGAAAGATAAATACCACATGATCTCACTCATTTGTGGATTATAGAGAACAACATAGACTGATGAAAAGGGACAGACCCAAAGACTGAGAAACAGCGATCAGGCTATCAATCCCCAGAAGGAAAGTAGGAGAGGGTGGGGGTAAGGGGAAGAGATCAACAGAAGGACTTGTATACATGTATATAAGCCAAACCAATGGACATGGACAACGGGGGGATGGGAGCATGAGTTTGTGTGTGTGGGGGGAGGTTGGGGGTTAATGGGGGGGATGAGGACACATTTGTAATACCTTAACTAATAATAAATAAAAAAATAAAAAATAAAAAGATTGGACTAGATGAAATGAGAACACTGGACCAGGTGAAATAAAAAGGTTCTAGTGATAAGAAAAGTTTCTAAGATCTACTTGAGCTAAAGTATGCTCTGGCAAGATAGAAACTAAATTTAAAAACACCTGTGAACATATGGGACCAACTTGAATGACAAGTGGCCCTAAACTGTTTGCAGCCTCCAAAATTGCCCCTCTCAATTTTATTTTGCTGTGCCTAGCTTTTCATTATTTTCTTTCACAGGCATTGCTCAATGGCCCTCAAGATTCCTGCTTCAAGATTCCTGCTTCAGTAAGACTTTTTTTTTTTCAAATATATTTTATTGATTTTTTACAGAGAGGAAGGGAGAGAGATAGAGAGTTAGAAACATCGATGAGAGAGAAACATCGATCAGCTGCCTCCTGCACATCTCCCACTGGGGATGTGCCCGGAACCCAGGTACATGCCCTTGACCGGAATCGAACCTGGGGCCTTTCAGTCCGCAGGCCGACGCTCTATCCACTGAGCCAAACCTGTTTCGGCTCAGTAAGACATATTAATAGATGATTATATCTCCCCAAAATGTCCAGGTTAGATAGTCATTATTCAGAATATTTTATTTTTACAAAATGGAATCTCACAAAAATTAAGCAAAGCTATGAGCTAAAGAATGTTATTAAAGTTATTCAAGTCAAACAAGAATAAACTAACTATAATGTTGCATATCTGGATTTTTTTAATAGTATTTCAGATATTGGCATGAATAACCTATTGCTTAATATAAACAAGGCTGAGAAATAAATTGCATACTTCTAATAACTTAAATCAACTAATTAATTTATGAAGATTCATTGTCTCATGATACACACTGATAAGAGCTCTACAGGCATGCTTCACTGTACACAACCTAGTGTTCTATATAAATTTTTTTTACCTTTTAACTTTTTAAAACTAATTTTTATATTAGAAGTAATACAGATATATAGTAAAAAAGTCAAACAGAGAAGGATAAACAATGAAAAATGAAACTACTCCTACTAGGTTAACTACTAACATGGAAAACTTCGTTTTTCATATATGAGGGGGGCTTCAATATTCATAGTACCTGGTAATAGTAAAAAATAAGCCCCTTACCAATTATCTGATTATATTTTTATATTCAATAAGAGGTTTCTTAAGTGATGCATACCTGTATAGCTCCATTCTAAGGATTGCTGAGATATTCCTGCATACCTCAAGACAAGCAACAATTTTGGCAGTCATCGCAGAAAGGTTTTTGGAATTCCTAGTTCATGACTTCATTTCAGTATATATCCCTGGGAAACACACTGTCTCCTGTGCCTCAGGAGAAGTAAGGTAGTTTTTAGTTCAAACAAAGGATTTTTTTAAATCAAATTAAATTATTTTGAATCCCTCAAATGTGCCTGCCTATATGTCATATAGGCTAGAATTCATTAAGCTTAATCAACAGTGGTTTAGGGGTCAATATTTATTCTTAAATGACATCATTCTATTTCATCTACATCAATATAAAAATGAGCGATCTGATTTAAGCACTTTCAAAAGTGTGCTATCTAGGTTCTGAGTTTGTTTTCTTTTTAGGTTTCCCCTTATATGATTTATGCCTATGAAGTGAAATCTAAGAACAGTTGGTTCCAGAGAGCTAGAATTTATAAAATTTAAAGTATGTTTTTTATAGGATTGATTTGAAATAAAAGCAGAAATCTTAAATTTGTAAGTGTCCTAAATTACTATATAACATATTCTTAACAAAAAACTTTTTTGCCTATATAACAATAAAGTATTTGTTGTTACTTTTCTACCAAAAAAAAGAAAAGTTACTCTGCAAAGGAAAAATAATTACTTCTGGAAACTATATAATAAGATACATGACTACTTAGTTTTCATATGTTAACAAAATGGATATTGCCCATATATGCAATAACATTACAAAGTCACTATGCAGCAAAAACATGCACCCAAAGTCAAAACTATTTTCAAATTTCTATTGGTAACTTGGAAATCTTTTATAAATCAATATATTTGTAACAGGCGCAAACAATTCATTTCCTAGGTCACTGCCAATGATTTCAATTTTAAACTAGCTACAAGAAGGAAATAAATCCAGCTATTTTTCATGAATAACTAACCTCGACTTAATTATACGTTGATTCAGCTCAGCTCCCACATTTAGAACAAGTTTTAACTAGGAAGGTAGCATACCATAATAGTCAAATACCAGCAAAGTAACTGGCAAGACAATACAACAAAGCTTATACGTTACTGTAAAGAGATCCACTGTTTGTCTCCCAATCAAGGATCTCACTTATACCAACTTCCCTTCTTATCTCTCCCCTGACACTATATTCTCATTACCCTATTTCCTTAGTTTATAGCAAAATTTCTCAAAAAAAAAATCTACATTCACAATTTTCATTTCACCATCAGATTCTTTCTTGAATCCACACCAATTATGCTTTTATCCCCATCACTCCACAAAAATTGCTTTTTTTTTAAGAGAGGGAGAAATAAAAACATCAATGAGAGAGAACTATCTACCAGCTGCCTCCTGCACGCTCTCTTACTGGGGGGATCAAGCCCACAACCCAGGCATGTGCCCTGGTTGGGAATCGAACCAGTTACCTCTCGGTTCATAGGTCAACGCTCAATACTGAGCCACACTGGCCGGGCCACAAATATTGTTCTTATCAAGGTAACCAGCAATGTCCACACTGCAAAATCCAATGATCAAATCTGAATCCTTATCTTATTTGACCAATTGGCAGAATCTGATACAGTTGATCCTTTATCTTCCCTGACACATTTTTCATCCTTTTGCCTCCCAGAAACAGCACTCACCCTTGGTTCTCTTCCTAGCCATTTCACTTGGAATAAAAACCAAAGTTTTTATGATAGTCTACAAAGCTTCTCCATGATCTAGTCCCTGCTGCCTGGCATCCACTTCCTTTTCGGCCTCTCCAGCTACACTGGCCTTCTTGCTTTTTCTCAAGTAAACTAAGCATATCCTGCTTTAGACCCTTTGTGCTTGCTGTTCCCCATCCTGAAACCCTCTTTTCCTGGCTATCTTGCAACTTCTCTCTCAGGGAGACCTATTCTTACTATCATATAAAAACTAGCAACTCCCTGCCCACATGTGACTCTCAATCTTCTTTTCTGCTTTTTCTTCTTAGCACCTGACACTGAATATAATCATTTGTTTTCTGTCCGTCTTCCCTGGGCACTAAAATGTAAGCACTATGAGAGAAGTGATTTTGACTTATTCAAAAAGCATCACAAAGAAGAGTGCTTGGCATTTAGCCTGGTACATATTTGCTGAATGACTAAATAAATAATTACAAGTCATTATGCTAAAAGTTTTATAAAGATTAGCTCATTTAATCATCAAAAAAAGAATATGGAATTACTATTATTATTCCAATTATACTAATGAGACAAAGGCACAAGAGATTAAATAACTTGTATGTCACAAAGCTTTCCTGTATCTATCAAATGAGATCAAGTTAGAACATACAAATGGAGTACTTGACAAAGTGTTTGGCACATAAAATACCTAACATTTCTGGAATACTTATTACATGCCAAACATTAATGTAGGCTCTTTATGTATATTTAATCATTTAATTCTCCTACTGTTTAATGAATGGTTGCTATTACTATTTTCACTATTTATTATTTATCAGGGTACCAACCTTAACTCAATAGAAGTCATAAAAGATGCTGCTGTGAGAAGAAACTCCACAAACTCCAACTTTTACTCTTCTCAGAAAAATGTTAACATGTGCTTAAAAAACAATGTGTTTTCAATATTAGCACTGGAAACCAAATCAAAATTAACTGAATTCATATCATACACAGACACATCATTAACTGCATATTTGCTGTCAGTTCTTTTAAAAAGTCCTCTAACATTCAAAGACAAAAGAGTCACAGATTTCCATTATAAAAAAAATCTACCCCTCCAACAAAACTTTGGTTGCTATTCCATATTGCACTGTATTATGGTTAAAGCATATTTTTCATTATAAGTTAAAAATTATCTTGATTAAAGTAGATCTTTTTAATGTTTAAAATAGAACTTATTCATTTATACCAATTAATACCAAAATCTCCAAGTTTACCTAATGTAAACAGCCCATCTGTTTTAAAAAGCAGTTTTATTACCAAACATAAATTTTGAAATTACTGCATCTGAGAAAATAAAGTAGCCAATTTCCTTTACCCTTGAGTTAAAGTGAAAACCACGGGAATCATGAAATTTACTAAATATAATTTTGTCAGCTCAATATGTCTTTTGGGTTTTAGTTTATAGCTCAACCTGCAGATACTCATTCTTTATTAACAATTAACATATAAAATATTCTGGGTAAAGACCCTTAAAACTTACGGTGCAATTATGGCTCTAGCAGGTCTTTTTGTAGACTGTACTTGTGAAAGCCAACCTTCCAGCTGTGCATTCAGCTGCGGTCCTATATAAAGAGAAAGGGAAACTGGAGTCAGCAAAGCAATGTACTACAGACAATCACACAAGACACAAAACCCTCATTAAACCTATAGGGCCTAAAATAGCTTAATGGGCAGTGGGATCATCAGTTTGGATGTTAATATTTGCAACTGAACCAGCTACATACAACGTCTCTAGCAAGCAATCTGGTAAGCTCACATACTGAATAAACCAAACTTGCTTTTATCCATCTGCTTATTTATTTACAACAGTCTTCATTCCAGAACAATATGCTCTACAATTTGAGGGGTTATTTAAACAAAATAAAAGAAGAAACAGAAAACTGTTAGTATATGAAAGAAAATAATTGAGTAAATATTTTTTTGAACACCAAAACATAAAAAATGTTTATTTTTTCCTTTGGATAAAGCCAATTAGCTAAAGACAATATATATAATCACCTCAACAACCAAGTGAATTTAGTTTAAACTATGTGTGACAAATGTTGCCATCAGTCTTCTTACTTGAGCGCTATTATCGTTTCTCATGAGAGTGTGTATGTAACTACATAAAGGATGAATTCTCTGTAGGTCTTTGCAATCTCTTAGCAGATTGCCCGTGATATGCATCACATTCTAGATTAATGTTTCTTCAAACATTAAATTGTTTTCTTTCTCTTCTACCTTTGAAGAGAGGTTTTCTGAGATGGCAGGAGGCTTTGGCTTAAATTATATTTCTCCAACATCAGCAATAGTTAAAAATTCCCATTTCTCTATATCCTTATCAATATTATTCTCAGAATTTTTAATTTTGTCAATTTGATGGATAAGAAATAGTATCCCTTTGTTTCTGTTAATTCTTATTTTCAAAATATCCATTGAGATTAATTGTGTAGTGATTTGGAAATCCTTCTGTATATATTCATAAACAAGTCAAGTTTATGACAACCAATTTACTCTGTAAATTGCCAGAATACAAAAAAAGTCTGACTCGGCAATCAAACAATGTAGTTTATTTTTAAAACTTAAATTTAAGAACAATCACAAAAAAAAACTTATATGAAATAATCCCATTAACTCAAGGAAAAAATAGTAAATTAAAGTTTTGGCTGCCTAATAAATTTCATATTAACTTAAAATAAGTATTGCTCTAAATATTTCCATATTACAGGAAGTTTGTGAAACAGAAGTTGAAAATCTTTAAGAGCAAAGAAAATATCTTCCAATTCAGACACTCTACTGTCACCAACTTCGGTGACTTTAAGTACTAAACCAAGCTTTCTTATCATTTCTTCTGGAAAAGGACCAATTTCTACAGAGGGATCTTAAAATTAAGGCCAAACTCCAATTTATTATGTATAGTAGAGGCCTGGTACACAAATTCGTGCATGGGTGGGGTCCAGCCAGCCCACCCGATTGGGGTGGTGGTGGGGCCAATCAGGGGCAGCAAGAGAGACATACATGGTTAGGGGAGGAGCCTTCCAATGTTGCTCAAATTATTCCACGCATATAAGGTAAAGAATGACCAAAAAAAAACTTTTTACCATTCGTTTTTTAAGTGGTTATCTACCTATTAGCACAGTAAACTTAATTCCACAGGACTGGTTAAAGCAAAGTAAAAAAAGACAAAGCGGAAGTAAAAAATATAAATCCAAACAAAATAGGCTGTCAGCACCTAGTATTTTGTTATTAACCATTCTGTGAAATCTGTTTAAACCAAAAAACTAAAAAATAAACTCGAACCTGTTGTGAGAAATATACAAACACTAAGATTAATATGCTAGATGTCATATAACATTGGCTCATGGATCTCTGAATTTCACAGGCCAAAAAAATTTCAAGAGAAATTTGGAACACCAATTTTTTATTTTACTAAGAATGGACATTTAAAACACACCAACGATTTATCTACAATCACCAGTAACTTACAAAACAAATATAACACCAAATAGTAAGAGCACAATTTTAAGATAATCTCAATCCCTTAAACTGAGTAAATTCACCACATTTCATTGACTCCAAGATACCATTAATATTAAGATGCATATTATATGTACTACAAAAAAACAAAACCTCCCAATTAAACTAGGACTTACATTTTTTCATTGCTTACAACTTATTTTACAACTAGTGGCCCAGTGCACGATTCGTGCACATTGAAAGGAAATTAATTAGAAGAAATATTTTAATATCACTATTCGCCCTTTCTATATATAATAGAAGTGTCAACCAAATTCACGATCGACAATGACAGATCGAAACACACACCTGCGATTGGTGCCAGCGAGAGCTTTATAGGTATTGCACTTGTGCAATTCAACTTCGCCTTTTATATATAGGATAAACTTGCTTAATTAGACCTGCTTTCTGATGTAGCTAAACTTTTTCCAGCCCAGAGAATCACCCCAAGTTTCAGGTAATTGTCAGCAACACAGCAGTAAATATCAACATGAAGCAGATTATTATGGTAAATCACGCAAGGAGAACAAAGGGTGAAATATTTAACTGCAGCAGTGTCTGACTATATTTTGCGCAGTGAGAAAACCTAAAGACATTTTCAAGGTCCACCATTTCTTACTTCTTTTCAGTCGGGTGAAGTTTCTAAACTTTCTAAATCTTCGTTTTCTGGCTAATGAAAAGAAAATAGGATTCCACTGAGTCTCCTATCTACCTACTCCAGGACTTCTGTGAGAATCAAATGAGATGAGGCACGGGAAAACGCTTCACAGACATTTGGTTAAAATGTGAAATGCTTGCACCTGGCTATAAAGCAAGTCATGTTCCTGGACTAAAAAAAACAGCAAGGAAGCTAGTCGTTGCTAGGGAGAGGAAGCTGGGCATTGCTACATGACATCATTACCTGGCGCCCACAGCCCACAGCGACCATTTCCGGGCTGGGCTAGGCTGTGGGCCACATTTTGCGCCATGGCAGCGTCAGCTGCAATTTGGTGGGCTATCGGGTGGTGGCAGGGCCTATGTCCCACTTGGGGGAAGCTGAGTATTGCTTTGTGGGTGCCAGGTCCGTAATACCAGCGCACGTCACGGCAGCTCCTGTGTTGAGCGCCTGGCCCCTGGTGGTCAGTACACATCATAGCAACCAGTGGGACAGTTGGGCACTTATCATATTAGCCTTTTATATAAATACTAAAGGCCCAGTACACGAAAATTTGTGCACTGGGGGGGCGGGGGGTCCCCTAAGCCCAGCCTGCCCCCTCACAGTCCAGGAGCCCTCAGGGGATGTCCTACTGATGGCTTAGGTCCGCTCCCCAGAGGGAGCGAGCCTAAGCTGCAGTCTGGCCTCCCACTGCGGGAGGCGACTGGCCAATCATGGGAAGGCACCACCCCGATCACCCCCTCACTATTGCTGCCTCAGGCCTCCCTCTGCAGGAGGCTACCGGGTCAATCAAGGGAAGGCGACGCCCCCATCACGCTGCTGCTGCTGCCACTGCCGGCTGCCGCAGCTGCCTGAGCCTTGGCCCGGCCCTCGCAGCAGCAGCAGCCATCGCCACCATCCACGGCTTGCCTGAGCCTTGGCCCGGCCCTGGCAGCAGCAGCCATCGCCACCATCCACGGCTTGCCTGAGCCTTGGCCTGGCCCTCACAGCAGCAGCCACCTCCATCCACCGCTTGCCTTAGCCTCAGCCCGGCCCTTGCAGCCGAGGCTCAGGCAGCTGCTGCGGCTTTGTCTGGAAGGACGTCCAGAAGATTTCTGGTCTGGTTAGCATATTACCCTTTTATTAGTATAGATTATTCAAAAAGCTCTTTTAAGCTTATTTAGACATGATTTTTCATATAGCACTTTTGTGTTTAATTTTTTTAAGTCAGAGTCATCAGTAATCCTTGTTTTTCCATATTATCACCCTCTGTGCCATTTAAAGAATTAGTGATGCAATTATTTCTTTTAAAAGTGTTCCTCTATTGCCTCTGGGACTGTTATCTAAGCAACCAATACACACTGTCTAAGTCTCGATGCCATACCTTTTTTGATCTTACCAAAAGTTATCTCTGGAAGATGTAACTACTAGAAGGGTTCGGAAGACAACCCAGAGTAGGTAATCTCTCCCATGAATGGCATGTTCATTGAAACTTCAGTGGGTTGCAGTTGTCTAGTCATAACAGCAGGATTAATAATTAAGTTCACAGGTGTGTGGGCAGTGACAACTATTTCACAACAAAGATTTTAAGATACCTTTGACTATAAAACACCTCATTTTCAGAAGTGCTAAAATGTGGGAAAATGTACACCATAAAATCGATGAGCTATGAAAACCACATGCACTACATGTTCTGATATTTATTTCAACACAGAACAGATGAAAACCTCATCAAAGACCAGCATTTGAAAACCACTTCTTCTCACTACAATACTAGTAAAAAGTGTTTCTGAGAAGACTTATCAACTACAACAATCTCATCTAATTTTAAAAATAAATAACATGGGAAAAGGGGGTGGGGGAGGGGAATGGGGGGAAAAGGAGGACATATGTAATATTTTCAACAATAAAGATTTATAAAATATAAATAACATTTTAGCAGTTCATCTGAAATCCTTTCATTGATGCCCTTCTGTGACCACATACTTAAAATTAAAATGTATTGCTATGCTATTTACAAAGCTTACTATCTTATTTTTAGATACATCTGCTGCTTGTTTTTATGTATCGATAATAGGGCTCCTCACTCAGAAAGGTATATGCCCTTGGGAAAAGAAGAACACAAAAACTGTCACACTGAATCTGACCCAAAACCCATCTGGAGCAGCAGTGTTGCAGCAATCCAAAAACCCTTGCTGTGAAGAACACTGATTGTTCTCCTTGATATAAACCTCTAAGTTAGGCCAACTAGTTTATTTAAACACTGTAAGAATTCATTTACATTTTTAGCTAAACTCTGTAGTTCAGAATACAATCCATAGGAACAATTAACCATCCAAAATGAGCAATCTTTAACACATACCAACCAACTAGAAATCCCTTAACACTTTTCTGCTCACTCATATACAGTTTCTCAAAATTGTTATATACTTAAAACCAATTCCATTGGCATTTCAACCTAAAAGTCCTGCAAAGTTGGAGGACCACAAGATACATCTCTCTCCAGGTCATTTACAAAATTGTAATCTGAAAATAGGTTTAGCATTAATCCCTTTAACAGTCTATTAATTTGGAGTATCTGTTGCCACTCCTCTGTTTTTAAACAAATTCCTTATCAAATGATGCCATTAAATCCCTTGATAGTGTCTGATTATAGTATCTAAAGATCAAGATACTGATTTTTGTGTGCCATTTTTTTCATTATTAAAAAAATTGTATGTCCGATATAGAAAATTTGGAGAATACATATTAAGAAGGAAGAAAAAATAATAATCCCAGTTATAAAAAGCACCAAAATTATATTTTACAAATTTCCTTCTAGTCTTTAAAATGATATAAAATTCTGTAACCTGCTTTATCTACATATTTTAGCATAAGCATTTCCCTATATTATGAACTTTTTAAGGAAAATTTTGCTCTAGCTGGTTTGGCTCAGTGGATAGAGCATCGGCCTGCGGACTAAAGGGTCCCAGGTTGGATTCTAGTCAAGGACACATGCCTGGGTTGGGGGCTTGACCCCCAGTAGGGGGAGTGCAGAAGGCAGCCAATCAATGATCTCTCTCATCAGTGATGTTTCTAATCTCTCCTCCTTCCTCTCTGAAATCAATAAAACATTTTTTTTAAAGAAAATTTTATAGTTAAATAATATTTCTTTATGTGAATGGATCACTGCTTCTTTAAACATTACTTATATTAAGATGTTTAGTTGTTTCCCATTTTTTGTAAAAAAATTATATAATATATGCATATAAGCATAACCAATGGACATAAGACACTGGGGGATAGGAGAGGCTAGGGGACTGTCTAGGGCGGGGGGAAAAAATGGGCACATATGTAATACCCTTTGTAATACTTTAAGCAATAAATTAAAAAAAATTATATAATATGTATCTATTTCTATATTTAAAATTACTTCCTTTGGAGAGCCCCAAAAGTAGAATTACCATATAAATCATTACGAGCCTTTTTAAGATTTCAATACACATATTCAAAACCATATCCAAAATTGCATCCGTTCATAATGCACTATGCATGACCATACATATTGAAAATATTTTAAAAGATTTTTAAAAGATTTAGTAACTTAACCCATGCCCCATTTGATAAAAATAAAAATGTAATGCCCTACCTTAATTATATTTGGCATTTCAAAATAAGTTAAACATTCTATCACTTTAATCAAAGCAGTTTTCATTTCTAAGAAAAATATTTTATTTCTCAGATATTTATTTTTTATATGATTGTCAGTGTTCTTGCCAAACACAAGTTATCCATTACTAATGGTTAGCAAACAACTACTTCTATTGGCCTTTACAGAAGACAAGTCAAACTTAAAACCAAGCCGATTATGCTGCATTGTACTGCTGTTTTAAATTACACACAATCCTGAAGATGTTCCATGCGCTCTTGCAAT
Source organism: Myotis daubentonii (assembly GCF_963259705.1). Lineage (NCBI taxonomy): Eukaryota > Metazoa > Chordata > Mammalia > Chiroptera > Vespertilionidae > Myotis > Myotis daubentonii. Next base: position 65,247,335 of record NC_081851.1, on the reverse strand, counting down.
TAAATCTTTTTAACTAACGGGGTATAATTTTCATCCTTTTAAAAATTATAACTCTTTCTCCTATAATAGATATAAAGTGGTCTGCAGACCAGAATTTTCTCATGTATTTATTTAAAAGACACATCTCTGAGTCTTACCCCAGGGCTATGGCAGCACAATCTCTGGGTATGGCAAACAAGTGTTTTTAACAAGTTTCTAACAAGCTCTCCAAGTGACTGATAGACATTAAAATGTGAGGCCCACAGCCATAAATGAGTTTATGTGCACATGCTATATGTATGAATGAATGCAGCTAACAGATTCCTAGATGACTTATAACTGAGATTTTTCATTACAATCAATAAATTGCATAATGTCTATGTTAGCAATATAGAAATGCATGAGTTTTTACCTTCAAACTGTTTTGAAGCCATAAGTTAGCCACTGCTTAAAATTTTTTTTTTAAATATATTTTATTGATTTTTTACAGAGAGGAAGGGAGAGAGATAGAGAGTTAGAAACATCGATGAGAGAGAAACATCGATCAGCCGCCTCCTGCACATCTCCTACTGGAGATGTGGCCGCAACCCAGGTACATGCCCTTGACCGGAATCAAACCCGGGACCCCTCAGTCCGCAGGCCGACGCTCTATCCACTGAGCCAAACCGGTTTTGGCGACTGCTTAAAATTTAAGTAAGTTTATTTTTAACTGTTTCTAGCCTCTCACTTCTATCAATGTCTCCCCAGCTTTTTCTCTCAATCCTGATGACAAAGGAAAATGAACTCAGATTCATAAAAAACTAAGTAGTACACAAACTCAAATTCTCTTTCAAACCTTGTTTTAATCCAAAAATTCATAAGAACATAGATAAACAATACAACATCTATAATCATTTCAAAACTCCCACAATTCTATTTGTAACTAAAAACTGAAGTGTCAAGATTCGTCTAACAGAGGGTCAAGTGCTTTAGTGAGGGATCTCAGAAGGTAACCACCTCACGTGGTCAAATGCTTACAGTTGGGTCCACAATACTTCCTTAATGCATATCTAACCAGGATTGATTATTTTCTTCCAACTGCAGCTGGCATGAGTTTGGTTTTTTTATCCCTTTGGATTACAATCAGCCAGTTGATACTAGTAAATATGTATAATGTAGCACCAAGTCCAAAACATAATATGTGGAAAAATAAAACAAGTCTGTCTTATTGAAAAGAATCAGGACTAGGATAACACTACCCACACAAGGTAACACTTCTCAAGCATTGCTAAAAAAATAAAAGTTTCTTAAGATACATGGAAGAGTTAGAATTTTCATTTTTCATATATTTTCACCACAAAACAGATCTGTAGACATTATCACATTCTCACCCTACTCTGTAATACAGATTTTCTTCTCTAAGAGTTTTCACTTACAGAGGTTGATCAGAAAAAAGTGGAACAGGCCCAGTAGACTGTGTGTGAACAGATTGAACAAAAGATCTTAAACAATCTAACCATCCACAAAAACAAAACTGGTTAAATAAATTTTGCTAGATCCATAAAGTAAAATATTCAGCAACTGGAAAACAATAAGGCAAAATTTTATGACCCTCTATGGAAGATGTCTTAATTAAGAAAAAAAAGAAAGCATGGTACTGAACAGAAGGTACAAAATATTTTCATTTTTGTGTGTGCACATATATCATACATGACTATGTCCTGGTTTGTATTTATGTAGCATAGCTCTAGACCAGCGGTTCTCAACCTGTGGGTTGTGACCCCTTTGGGGGTCGAATGACCCTTTCACAGGGGTCGCCTAAATACATCCTGCATATCAGATACTTACATTACAATTCATAACAGTAGCAAAATTACAGTTATGAAGTAGCAATGAAAATAATTTATGGTTGGGGGTCACCACAACATGAGGAACTGTATTAAAGGGTCGCAGCATTAGGAAGGTTGAGAGCCACTGCTCTAGACGAACACAAAAGAAAAGGCTACCAGTGATTGCATCCTGACAAGGAAACTAAGAGGAAAGGAAAACTTGACTTTTCACTATATACCCTTCTGTATCCTTTGCATTTTGCACTATGTACATGTACTTATCAAATCCTATATAATAAAGAGGTAATAAATGCAAATTCACCATCATACTCTCACAAGATGGCTGCCTACAACCAGGCCAGCAGGGGGGCTGTGAGGGGCAACCAGGCAGGCAGGCAAGTGAGCAATTAGGAGCCAGCGGTCCAGGATTGTGAGAGGGATGTCTGACTGCCGGTTATCCCCAAGGGGTCCCGGATTGGAAGGGTGCAGGCTGGGCTGAGGGGACACACACACACCCACTGTGCATGAATTTCATGCACCAGGCTTCTAATATTAAGTAAAAAAAAAGATAGTGCAGTCACATAACATCATACCATCCTATATAATAAAAGGCTAATATGCAAATCAACCAAATGGTAGAACGACTGGTTGCTATGACATGCACTGACCACCAGGGGGCAGATGCTCAATGCAGGAGTTGCCCCCCCTAGTGGTCAGTGTGCTCCCACAGGAGGAGCGCTGCTCAGCCAGAGCCAGGTTCAGGGCTGGCAAGTGCAGCGGCAGTGGTGGGAGCTTGTCCGGCCTCCGCAGCAGCGCTAAAGATGTTCAACTGATGGCTTAGGCCCGCTCCCTAAGCTGTCAGTCAGATATCCCCCAAGGGCTCCCAAATTGCAAGAGGGCACAGGCCTGGCTGAGGGACACCCCCCACACACACACAAGTGCACGAATTTCGTGCACTAGGCCTCTAGTGAAGTCATAAACAATTCTGCTACAGACATGGAAAAACACTAGTAAATGCTAAATCCAACTAACAACAAACCATTGCTATACCTAAGACGGTACCTACAACATTTAATAATCTAGGTCATAATTAATAAAACCCAACTGCTGAGAACTATTATTTGACCAATAATATATACACTGCAGTAATAATAAATATGTGGACCAATGTGATAAGATTTCCCTATTAGCAAGAAGGAATTTCCCTTTTTACTGCACTCCCCCTAAAAGTGATGTCCATCACCAAATTTCTGATAGAATCAGAGACTATAGAAACAGTCTAGAAAAGAATGATCCAGAAAAGAGGATATTAAAAACCTTATTAATATCTTTCTTTGCAATTCTCCAATGAACAAAATTTAAGTTTGAACAGTTTGTGTTTCTCGGGGGGGGGGGGGGGGGGGTTGTTTTGTTTTATTTGTCTTTGATCTAGCAAGGACTTCAGTTATTCTTCACTGACCTCTCCAGCAATCATTTACCAGATAACCTAGAGAAGTGAATTGCTTTTTGAAGCAATTAACAATAATACGACTTTTTGGTTTTATACTTTTGTTGTGGCATGTCTGAGGCCTGTTTCCTTCTTTCGCTAAACACTGCATGTGCCAGCTCATCCATCTAAAGAATTGTTTCTAATTTTGCAACCATAAAATGTAAACAAAAAGAATCTCAGCAAGTTCTTCCTTGATTACTAACCAAGAAAACATGTCTAACATAGACTGAAAGATGGGCATGCCAGGTATCAGATATGCAGAAAAGAAATAATAGTCAGGCATAACAAACATCAACACCAAAGGTTTTCCATGCAGTTCTGAGATTGATGATTTAGGGGGGAAACTAAATTCGGAAACTAAGAGTTACAATTAATATGATAGTTAAGCAATATGTGTGTATCCACTCTGCCAAACCCTTTTCTTATCCCTCTGGACTGTTTTCACTGAACTCCCTCACCCTGAAGCAAACATGTTAATGTAAAAGCTGCCCAAATTGAAAAACACCTGGGTTTTCTTATTCCCAGAAGATCATGCCAGAAAAGTTCTGAGAGCCACAACTGTGCTCAGGCACTAGCACCTTTAAGAGGCCTTAGACAACTGGCACTGGCACCTTCTTTTGAACCACAACAGTCACAAAAATTCAATTAAAGGTATAAAAACTCGCTCCCAAACCCATGTACACTTAGGCCAATTTGACAGATGACAGACAGACAACCACTCAAACAACCATAATTTTATAAGCCAGCATTTCCCAAATGGTGTTAAGCAAAATTAGAATAGAACTTTGTTCCTAAATTAATGGGAGAGGAGTGAGTGAAAGGGTCAAGGATGACTAAACTTGGGGCTAGATGAATGACAGTACCAGTGTCAAAGATGGAACTAAGAAAGACCATAAAGTTTGTTTTAAGATGAAAACTTTGGGGCAATGTAAACTAAAGAGAAAATAAACAAATGGGACTACATCAAAATAAAAAGCTTTTGCACAGCAAAGGAAACCATCAACAAAACAACAAGAAAGCCCACTGCATGGGAGAACATATTTGCAAATGTTATCACCAATAAGGGTTTAATCTCCAACATTTACAGGGAACTCATACAACTTAACAAAAGGAAGATAAACAACCCAATCAAAAAATAGGCAATGGCGCTAAATAGGTACTTTTCAAAAGAAGACAGAAGAAAGGCCAAAAGACATATGAAAACATGTCCAAAGTCACTAATCATCCGAGAGATGCAAATCAAAACAACAATCCGGTACCATCTCACACCTGTCAGAATGGCTATCATCAACAAATCAACAAACGACAAGTGCTGGAGAGGATGTGGAGAAAAAGGAACCCTCGTGCACTGCTGGTGGGAATTCAAGACTGGTGCAGCCACTGTGGAGAACAGTATGGAGTGTCCTCAAAAAACTAAAAATGGAACTCCCGTTTGACCCAGTGATCCCACTTCTAGGACTATATCCCAAGAAACTAGAAACACCAATCATAAAGGATATATGCACCCCTATGTTCATAGCAGCACAATTCACCATAGCTAAGATTTGGAAACAGCCTAAGTGCCCATCAGTAGATGAGTGGATTAAAAAACTGTGGTACATCTATACAATGGAATACTACGCTGCAGTGAAAAAGAAGTTCTTACCATTTGCAACAGCATGGATGGAACTGGAGAGCATTATGCTAAGTGAAATAAGCCAGTCAGCGAAAGATAAATACCACATGATCTCACTCATTTATGGAATATAATGAACAACATAAACTGATGAACAAAAACAGATCCAAAGACAGAGAAGCATCGATCAGACGGTCAAACCTCAGAAGGAAGATAGGGGAGGGTGGGGGTAAGGGGGAGCGATCAACCAAAGGACTTATATGCAAGCATATAGGCCTAATCAATGGACACAGACAACAGGGGGGTGAGGACATGAGTGGGGGGGATAGGGGGTAACATGGGGATAAGAACACATATGTAATAACTTAATAAAAAATAAATAAATAAATTTTATAAAAAAGATGAAAACTTTGACTTGGACACACTAAAAGTTTTAGGAGACAATAAGAAAACCAGTTAAAGATGTACAGTTTTAAAGAGCCTTAATGGTAAGTGCAGAAAAAAAGGGATCAAGGACAGAAATGTAGATTTCAGAGTCATTTAAGGTGGTTAAAGACAAGATGACGGATAAGAACTGTGTGTGTGTACAGATTGATGATGACAGCACAAATGTTAAAAAATTGAGTCTTAGGATACAAACACTTGGCATAGTAACAAGTTGAACTAATGAGAAAGAAAAGGGGTACAGCGCAAGAGAAAAAGGGGAAATACAGTACAGAGAAGGCAAAGAGATGAAATCTTTGAGATCAGCAGAATCTGATGCTCTGCAATGAATGAAAAGAAAATGCCAATCCATATATTTGGTGATTATGAGAAATCATTAACCTTAGAGTGATTAGTTTTTAGTGATTAATGCTAATAATTTAGTTTGCAAGTAGTTGCAGACAGGATTAGTTACAAGAAAATGGAGAGAACAAATGAAACTAGTCCAAGAACTAAAAGCAGCTAGCATTGCCTCCTTTTTCATCATTTCTAGGTCTCTCAATTTGAAATCTCCAAAACCTCAAATACATCAATTCACTCACTTTAGCCCTAACCGGTTTGGATCAGTGGATAGAGCATCGGCTTGTGGACTGAAGGGTCCCAGGTTCAATTCCAGTCAAGTGCATGTACCTTGGTTATGGGCACATCCCCAGTAGGGTGCGTGCAGGAGGCAGCTGATCGATGTTTCTCTCTCATCAATGTTTCTAACTCTCTATCCCTCTCCCTTCCTCTCTGTAAAATATCAATAAAATATAGTTTTTTAAAAATTCACTCACTTTATAATCTTAGGCATTAGCAATCACATTTTCATATCTCACAACAAAGAAAGCTATCTATTAATGTCATGATAAAGTCAACATGCAGGCATGTTTTTGGAATTTTATTCAAACAGATACCAAACAACCTGAATATGAAAGTGAATTATTTATAAGATAAACAGTTTCTAAGATTTTCCTCTACACATTCACAGTAAACATGTATTACAGGTTAACAATCCTATCGCCATCGCTATAGAAATCAAGCCAGTATTTCATGTTATAAAGGAGAGTGATAATTAAAAATACTAGCATTTGGTATTGGTAGCATAGCTTTCATCTAAGGACATCAAAGCAACTTTTAAACACCTATTAATTATGGCCTTTTCTAACTACTGTTTGCTGCAGCAGAATACAAGCATGAACATGACTGCATTTTACCCTGATGACACATAAAATATAATTTCAAACATCTGTGACTAATACTCAGTAATTACAAAAAATAGGTATAAACAAGTTACTTTGGATAACATACTTGATATCATACTTGAGAATGAAAAGTAAAATCTACTCAATGTAAACTTCAGTAACTGTCATCTAGAAAATTTTAGAAAAAGAACCAGACTAAATATTTTTATTCTATTAAAGATTTATAATTTCTTCCTGTAAATGTTAAATATCTTCCCCCAGCCAAACCATGAAACCATCACACATCATTTAAACAGTTCCAGGTATCTCAACTTGTGAAGGAATCCTAGTTACCTGATTCTGCTTCATTTGGCAACAGAATGCACCTGCAGACTTGAGCAACTTCTGGCTTCAACTAGGGCCCAGGGCTTACTACACCCAGGCAGGGTTGACTGCAAACAGTTTCTACCCTTACAGCACCAACTTGGCTCATCTCCTGACCTGGAAGTCTCTGATCTTGCACTGCCTACAGTATTACCCTAACAGTATTAGCAGTATAGCATCCCCTAATAGCAAACCTTCTAATACTAAACAGCCTCTATTCTGTTAGTGACCAAACTGAGAGTAGCCATTTTCAACCAGAGCACCACAAGTTTTAAAACATGTAATACCTGACTCTTAGTCAGGGGCCCTGACCCCTTTTCCCTTACATTGTCAAATTAAAAAATGACAACAGTAAATACAACAATAGCTGTCCCATAGGAATAAATAAAAACCATATATTTTTGTCCACTCAGCAAAAAATATATTCTTTGGTGTGCCACAGAATTTTTAAGATGAAAAAGGTTGAAAATCACAGTTGTAGAGTGATAAGTCCTCTAAGAAGAAGTGCCTCAGATTAATTGCAAAGGAGGTCTCCTTTTTCACTTTTCATTTTCTTGATTACAAAACTACCCTCCATTTCATACCCTTGCATTCTAAACTCCATGCTTTTAACAATGACTTATGAATGGATACTTAAGATGTTATGTATTTTTCTAATGACTCAAATTGGCTGCTCAGTAAAAATTAAAAGATGTGCACATGCATACAGGTTGTTTTGTCATGGCTTCAATATCTGAAAATCCAGCATTTCAAACTACAAAGCCCTGAAAAACTTCTGAAGCATCTATGGAGAGGTGTAGAGTACCAAAATCTAAATCAACTCAATCTTGTGTTTTTAACTGGATGCCATACAGAAAAACGAAGCAACGGCCATTGGTAACAGAAATAGGTGGTGAAGTCATAACAGTCCTAGGGGGTACACTGATTTGTCTTAAGCCAGAACAGGAATGCCATAAAAAATGTTTCTCCCATTTAAACAGTCTGCAATAGGGAAGTAAAACTAATGTAAAGAATTAAAATGTTAAAAATAAAGACCAGTTTGGCAAGTATGACACCTAAGTTATACATTCTCATGGGACACGGCTGCTTTAACTGGACAAAGCTGGGGTTTGAGGAAAATTCTCATCTCCAGGTCTATGTGATAGATAATAGGACTCAGCAGACAATGTATAGACAATAGGGTCTTATTGAACCCAGTTAAGTGAAAGACTACACTACTCCTAAACTCTTGCCCCACCAGCAAGACACCTGGGAGATGCCACCCAGATCTCAAGAGTACTTAGCTTACATCCTTTGGTGGGCATCTAGAAAAAGACAGAAGCATCCTATTGCATTTCTTCCCTACCCCTCATGTGGGCTGAGTACTAAAAAACAAAGTGTCTTTGCCTAGAAACAAACTATCTCTAGAGAGACTGAAAGGAAGGAGAGAAAAAAAGCAAATTCACTGCAATGGTGAGCAGAGAAAGGAGTCTATACTCTCAAACACATGGCAGAAATTAAAATGCTAAAAATAATGTCAAGATATCCTATATAGTAAAGAGCTAATATGCTAATCAGACCAAACAGCAGAACGACCGTCTGGACCACCTCCCAAACGAAGCGGGGGCTGCAAGGGGCTGAGGCAGCCGCGGCTGGGAGGGCCAAGTCTCTTGCACAAATTTCGTGCATTGGGCCTCTAATATACATTATAATGACCTAGTCATTAGTGGTCACTAACAAGTCACATTTCTAAAAATTACTAAAATATATACTCATATTTAAAAATATAGACAATTTAAAAGAACCCACAATGTCCAGAAGTTAGAGTGCATATACAACCCACTTTGTCTTCAACTGGCCCATAAATTGTGAATAAGGTATTTAAGTTCCAGGCTCTTAATATAGCTAATTTCAAATTTAGTTGAGGAGCACTAATTTATTAAAATTTATTAAAATTAGTGCTCCTCAACTAAACTGGATGGGAGGAAATAAGGTGGCAAATGAGGAAGCAAATTCTCCATTTAAAGTTTTTATTTATTTACTAGAGGCCCGGTGCACAAAAATTTGTGCACTCGGGGAGGGAGGGGGGGTCCCTCAGCCCGGCCTGTGCCCTCTCCCAGTCTGGGAACCCTCGGGAGATAACGACCTGCTGGCTTAGGCCTGCTCCCGGGTGGCAGAGGGCAGGCCCAATCCCTAGGTGCAGCCCCTGGTCGGGCTCAGAGCAGGGCCATTTGGGGAGTTGGGGCACCGCCCCATGTCATGCACAGAGCAGGGAGGATCAGGAGGCTGCGATGCCACCCTCAGTCACGCTCAGGGTAGGGCCGATTGGGGGATTGGGGCACCGCCCCCTGTCACACTCAAGGCAGGGTCAATGGGGAGGTTGCGGTGCAACCCCCTGTCACGCACAGAGCAGGGCCAATCAGGGGGTTGGGGCGCTGGCCCCTGTCACTCACAGAGCAGAGCCCATCAGAGGGGTTGGGGCGCCGCCACTCTCACACTCAGGGCAGGGCCGAAGGGGAGGTTATGGCTCTACCCCGTCACACACAGAGCAGGACCCGATGGGGGGGGGGGGCGGGGGGGGAGGGGGTTGGGGCACCACACCCTGTCACACACAGAGCAGGGCCGATCAGGGGGTTGGGGCACTGCACCCTGTCACACACAGAGCCGCAGAGCAATCAGGGGGTTGGGCAGCTCCCCCCTATCAGGTACAGAGCAGGGCTGATCAGGGGGTTGGGGCGCCTTCCCCTGTCCCGAACAGAGCAGGGCGGATAGGGAGGTTGTGGCCCCGCCCCCTGTCGCACACAGAGCCGCAGGGCGATCAAGGGGTTCAGGGGGTTTGGGCACTGCCCCCTGTCACACTGATGCCGGTGCCGGGAGGCCTCACGGCTCCGCTGATCCCCGTGCACTGGGTGTGTGTGGGGGGGGGAGTGTCCCTCAGCCCAGCCTGCCCCCTCTCACATACTGGGAGCCCTCAGGCGTTGACCCCCATCACCCTCCAATCGCAGGCACGGCCCCTTGCCCAGGCCTGATGCCTCTGGCCTAGGCGTTCGGCCCGGGCAGTGGGGACCCGCAGCTGCAGCGGCCCCACGATCATGGACTTTGCTTTAGGCCCAGGCAAGGGACCCCTAGCTCCTGGGACTGCCAGCTTCGACCGTGCCCAGCTCCCATCGCTGGCTCCACCCCTACTTCCTGCTATCACTGGCCAGGGCGGAAAAGGCACCTGATTCTCTGATCATGGCTGGGGGGCCAGGGCAAAGGCGGCCCCAGGGCCGCCTCTGCCCTGCCCCCCAGCTCTTAGCTCCCCCCTGGGTTTCCGATCACTGTGAGTGGCAGGGGGCTTCTTCCTGCTTTCCCTTTGGCCTCCCTACATTGTGCCTACATATGCAAATTAACCGCCATCTTGTTGGCAGTTAACTGCCATCTCAGTTGGCAGTTAATTTGCATATAGCCCTGATTAGCCAATGAAAAGGGTAGCTCGTACGCCAATTACCATTTTTCTCTTTTATTAGTGTTGATTTAATTTTGGTTAATCCTCACCCAAGTTTATATTTTCGTTGATTTTTAGAGAGAGTGGAAAAGAGAGGGAAAGACAGAGAGAAACATCAATGAGAGAGAAACACATCGACTGGTTGCCTCCTGCACGAGCCCTCGGCCGGGGAGGAGCCTGCAACCAAGTTATATGCCCTTGACTGAAATTGAATCCAGGACCCTTTGGTCTGCAGGCCAACACTCTGTCCACTGAGCCAAACTGGCTCAGGCTAAAAGTTTTAAAGAGAGTTGAAAGTAGACAAGCACTCAAGAACAGCACAAACATGAACTTACATGACGTCTTAAAGTAAAACTAGAGAGGCAGAAAATGGCAGGGTGTTTCCAAACAGAAGGAAGCTATGAACACAAGCGCAGAAGTAGAAATGACAATTCCAGTTGCAAGAAACACAGCTCAAAGGGGAGAGCTAGAATAAATGACCTCTTAAAACCTACGTTAAGGAGTTTGCTTGTTTTTCCAAATAGACAATGGGGAGCCACGGAAAGTTTTTATGCCTGAAAAAGTGTTTTAATTACAAGACCAACATATTGAAACATGATCACTGTATAGTTTATGCAACATGCATGACTAAAAAGTTTAATTTTACATATTTTGGATTTTTAAGATTACCTTGCTTTTATTGATTTGACACTATGAAACTTCACAAAATAAAATGTTTTACAAGTCACATGATTCCCTAACATTTATTTTCAAATAACCATAAATGTTTAATAATCTAGAATGATAATTTATGCAAAGCCTTGTATGGGAAGCAATGTAGAATGGTGGTTTCTAGTTTCAATTGTGGAGCCAGCTGGTTGGAACACCAGCACAAACTTTGTGACCTTGACCAACCTAAGCTTTTTTACATGGTTTTTATACTAAAAGAAATATAAGGGCAAATGCCTAACATATAGTAAGGACTCAATAAATGTTGGCAATAATCATTCAATAGAATCCAGATGCCCTACACTAATTGTTGGCTCATCTGAGTTTTGGTAAAGATTCATAGGTTCTTATTTTCTACTTTCCAAAATTCTTAGTTAAACATACTTATATTTAATAAATACTTCCTGGTAGACCAGTGGTTCTCAACCTTCCTAATGCCGCGATCCTTTAATACAGTTCCTCATGTTGTGGTGACCCCCAACCATAAAATTATTTTCATTGCTACTTCATAACAGTAATTTTGCTACTGTTATGAATTGTAATGTAAATATCTGATATGCAGGATGTATTTAGTGACCCCTGTGAAAGGGTCCTTTGAGCCCCAAAGGGGTCGCGACCCACAGGTTGAGAACCGCTGTGGTAGACTGATATGTAGAAACCAATCTTTATTTATTACACCAGACTAGAGGACCAGTGCACGAATCCGGGCACTGTTGGGGTTTCTCGGCCTGGCCTACGGGGATGGGACTGAAACCAGCTCTCCGACAGCCCCCGAGGTGTCCCGGATTGTGAGAGGACGTATGCCAGGCCCACCAGTGCACGATCGGGGCCGGGGAGAGATCACAGGAGGGCTCCAGGGAGTGTCCAGCCCATCTTGCCCAGTCCCCATTGGCTGGATCCCAGCAGCAAGCTGACCTACCAGTCGGAGTGTCTGCCCCCTGGTGGTCAGTGCGCGTCATAGCGACTAGTCAAACGGTTGAACACTTAGCATATTAGGCTTTTATTACATAGGATAATGAACGAAACGGTAGGCAGACTGTATCTAAGTCCAAAACACAAATGTATTAACTCAGTTATTTAAAAATATAATTATTTTTAAACTGAAAACATATTGTTAAATTACATTAGTGTTAAATTACACATTAGCAATGGAATTTTCAAATACTGTAAGAACTTTTTTATTTTGTTTTTTAAATATGTTTTTATTGATTTTTAGAAGGAAGAAAGAAGAGGCATAGAGAGATAGAAACATCATCGATCGGCTGGCTGCCTCCTGCATGATCCTAGATCAAGCCCGCAACCCCAGCATGTGCCCTGACCAGGAATCGAACCAGTGACCTCTTGTTTCATGGGGTGATGCTCAAACCATTGAGCAACACCAGCCCTGCAGGAGTCAAAGACCTCTACACAAAGCAGAGATGGGAGGCTAGATAAACTAATCAGTCTGTGTTCACTTAAACAGTTTCCTCCGTTCTCATAGGTTAAGTTAGTCAACAGCACAAATTCAGAAGAATCAGATCCTGAATCACCTAATGGCGAAGCACTAGAGCAAAGTATTCATCAGAATCATCCACAGTGCTTTTAAAAAAACCACACAAGCCAGAATCCCCACTCCCAGAGGAATCCAAAAGACTCAAAAGATTTGGGATAGGGCCCCATGGTTGAAAACCATTGTATGTAGGGACTAAACAGAGAACACTTATGTCAACTATATTTCAATAAAACAGTTTTATTTTTTAACTACCACTGGGGTTTTAGTATAGCATCAAAGGATATCCACAATTATGTGAAAAGTCTGTTAAAATAGTCTTCCCTTTTCCAACTACATATCTGTATGAGGCCAGATTTCCTTCATATGCTTTAGTGAAAGAACCTATCACAACAGAGTGCATGCAGTAATAGCTATGGGAATCCAGCTGTTTCCTATTAAGCTAGACATAAAGACAGTTGCAAAAAATGTAATAAATGTCAATCTCAAATTTTCCTTGTTTTGGAAGAGACAGTGACTTTCATTAAAAATGCTACTTACGATAAGGACACATTTGTAATGCCTTAACTAATAAAGAATTTAAAAAAAAAAATTCTACTTACGCCCTAGCTGGTTTGGCTCAGTGGATAGAGCATTGTTCTGAGGACTGAAGGATCCTGGGTTCGATTCCACTCAAGGGCACATGCCTGGGTTGCAAGCCCAATCCCCAGTAGGGGGTGTGCAGAAACATCTCATCATTGATGTTTCTCTCTCTCTCCCTCTCCCTTCCTCTCTGAAATCAATAAATATATATACATTTTTTTAAATGCTAGTTATGTTAACATAAATAGCGTTTTAAATGGGTTTATAATTTTTAAATGATAGATATTGATAGACATAACCTACATAAACAAAAGCTTTTTTGAGTTATCAATAATTCTGAAGAATGTAAAGGAATTCTGAGGCTAAGAAGTTTGAAAACAACTGCTAGAAACCTAATAATACTTTTATTACTTAGCTATTGAGTATCTTCCTTTGAAGTACAATAAGCAATGACCAAACAAAAGGAGGTGATAGGTAGAATAATGATTGTTATAAAATAAAAATATCTTCAATCATTAAATTTGTTATGTACAAAAGGCAAGGAATAAAACAATTATATAATATGCTACCATTTGCTAAAACCGGGGAGGAAATGATGTCAGATGCATATGTGCCTGTATATGCATAAAAAAAAAAACCACTAAGCTGGCATTCAAGAAATTGACAAAAAGCAACCACCTATGAGGGAAGGGGAATATGGAATATTCGGGAATGGTATAGGAATGACACTTAATAAATACCTTTAACTTTAAAACACATAAATGTACTCTATTTCTTAATTTAATCTAAATCTAATTTAACCTATTTAGAAAATATTAACTCTGTTACACTTAAAAGATGTCACTGATGGAATTAAAAACAAAATTAGCCGAAACCGGTTTGGCTCAGTGGATAGAGCATCGGCCTGCGGACTGAGGGGTCCCAGGTTCAATTCCGGTCAAGGGCATGTACCTGGGTTGCGGGCACATCCCCAGTAGGAGATGTGCAGGAGGCAGCTGATCGGTGTTTCTCTCTCATCGATGTTTCTGACTCTCTGTCTCTCTCCCTTCCTCTCTGTAAAAAATCAATAAAATATATTTTAAAAAAAATTAGATATTGTGCAAGAAAAAAAAATCAGTGCACTTGAAGATAGAAAAAGAAATATGCAAAAGGAAGCACAGAGAGTAAAAAAAAATTTTTTTTTAAAAAATAGCCCTAGCTGCTTTGGCTTGGTGGATAGAGCATCAGGGTCCCAGATTCAATTCCAGTCAAGGGAACATGCCCGGGTTGTGGGTTTGATCCCAAGTAGGGGATGTACAGGAGGCAGCCGATCAATGATTCTCTCTTATCATTGATGTTTCTCTCTCTCTCTCCTCTCTCCCTTCCTTACTGAAATCAATAAAAATATTTTTTTTAAAAAAATAATAAAATAGCCCTAACCAGTTTGGCTAAGTGGATAGAGCGTCGGCCTGCAGACTGATAGGTCCCAGTTTGGATTCTGGTCAAGGGCATGTACCTTGGTTGCGGGCACATCCCCAGTAGGAGGTGTACAGGAGGCAGCTGATCGATGTTTTTCTCTCATCGATTGTAACTCTTTATCCCTCTCCCTTCCTCTCTGTAAAAAAAATCAATAAAATATATTTAAAAAAAATAATAAAATAAAAAAATAACTCTCACCCTGGCCAGTTTGGCTCAGTGGATAGAGCATCGGCATGCAGATGGAAGGGTCCTGGGTTCAATTCCGGTCAAGGGCACTTGCCTGGTTGCAAGCCCCAGTAGGGGGCGTGCAGGAGGAAGCCGATCAATGATTCTCTCTCATCATTAATGTTTCTTTTTTTTTTTTCTTTTTTATTGACTTCAGAGAGGAAGGAAGAGAGAGAGAGAGAGATTGAAACATCAATGATGAGAGAGAATCATTGATCGGCTGCCTCCTGCACACCCCTTACTGGGGATCGAGCCCACAACCCAGGCACGTGCCCTTGTCTGGAATCAAAACTGGTACCCTTCCGTCTGCAGGCCAATGCTCTATCCACTGAGCCAAACCAGCTAGGGCTCATCACTGCTGTTTCTATCTCTCTCTCCCTCACTTCCTATCTGAAATCAATAAAAATATATTTTTAAAAAAGTAACTCTCGGTGAAATATGGGACAATATTAAGCTAGCTAACATACTTTCAACTGGAATCTAGAAAACAAAGAGGGTGAAAAGAAAAAATATTTGAGGTAATAATACAAAATATTTTTCCAAATTTGCCACAAACTATAACCTGCAAATCCAAGAAACTTGGTGAATCCAAAACAGGATAAACTCAAAGAAAATTATTCAAAGGCACATGATAATAAAATAACAGGAAAATGGTAATAAGCTTTTTAAAAAGCATAAAGCAACCAGAGGAAAAAAGACAGACTGTATTCAAGAGAACAAATATTTTAAAAACCACAGAATTTTCAAAAGTTGTGCAAGCCAAAATACAATAGAACATTTAGAAAGTGCTAAAAAACAAACACAGGAATGTCAACATACCCACTGAATTCAATGCCTACCAAACTACCTTTCAAAAATGGGGCAAAAAAAACACACAAAACTATAGTTATCAAACTGTGTTGTACAGGTATAGGATAAACAGACAGGTAGGAATAGAACTGAGAGTGCAGAAATAAACCCAAACATTGATGTCCAATTGATTTGAACATTCAATGGGGAAAGAACAGTCTCTTCAACAAATGGTGCTGAGACAACTGGATATCCACATGCAAAAGAATCAAGTTGGACCCTAACCCATCCCACATACAAAACTAAACCAGAATGGATCAACAACCTAAATGTAAATACTAAAATAATAAAACTCTCAAAAGAAAATACAGAAGCAAATCTCCATTATCTTGGATTTAACAATGGGGGGGGGGGGGTTAGATATAACACCAAAGCATGAGTAAAAAACAAATATAACTGAATTTCATCAAAATTAAAAACTTTTGTGCATGAAAGTATTACCCAGAAAGTAAAAAGACAATCTGTAGAAACGGGAGAAAAGACTTGCAATTCATATACCTGTTAAGGGATTAAGTTCAAGAATATATAAAGAATTCTTACAACTCAATAACAGAAACACAACCCAATTCAAAAATGGACAAAGGATAGACATTTCTGTTTAGATGATATACTAATGGCCAATAAGCATATGAAAAATGTTCAACATCATTAGTCATTACAGAAATGCAAATCAAAGCCAAACTCCATTATTACAACTGCTCAGGGAAAAACCTTAAGAGATACCCAAGACTCCTCCATTCTCTCACACCCCACTTCAAGTATGGCAGCAGATGCTTTCAGCTCTACCATCAGACTATATCCAGTAACCAACTCACTTCTGACCCACCCCCACTGCTATCGGCATTGTCATCTCTCACTAGGATTACTGTTTTCTTTTTAACTGGTCTCCCTGGTTCTGCCCTTGCCACTGCCCTCACCACTCCCTAACTGTAGTCTACTCTCAACATAGCAGTCAAAGAGATCCTAGTAAGTCTAAATGAGAGCATGTCAACAACTGCTCTAAATCTTCTCACTCAAGTAAAAATCCTTACAATGGTCAAGACCCAGTATCATCTGACCACAGCTTTATGCCTCTGCTCCAGGTATGTCATTACACACTACTCCTGCCCCAAGTCACTTCATTCCAGCTTCAATGGCTTACTTGCAGTTTCTCAAATACTACAGGCCTGCTCCAGTCTTAGGACCTTTGAATTTGCTGTGGCCTAAAATTATCTAGCCCTTAAAATGATCTAGAATGCAAGCCTTTTCTTTCAACTACTTCAAGTCTTCGTTCAAATGTCATCTTAATGAAGTATTCCCTTCCATACTATTTAAAATTGCTGATTTCTCTCATCCTGTTACATTGCTAATGCACTAGCTCTGCTTTATCTAATTTATAATTCTATATGCAATTATAGCACTCCCCTCTATCAAACATACTGCCCTAGCCGGTTTGGCTCACTGGATAGAGCGCCGGCCTGGGGACTGAAGGGTCCCAGGTTCGATTCAAGAGCATGTACCTTGGTTGCAGGCACATCCCCAGTAGGGGGTGTGCAGGAGGCAGGTGATCAATGCTTCTCTCTCATCGATGTTTCTAACTCTCTACCCCTCTCCCTTCTTCGCTGTAAAATCAATAAAATGTATATTTTTTTAAAAAAAACATACTGCCTATTTTACTTATTACCTTATGTATAGTCTGTCTCCTAGAAGATAAACTCTAGAGATTTTTTTGTTTGTTTCATCTCCTGCCACATACACACCTAGTCCCTAGAGCAAGCAATACCTTTCACAGATCTCTGTTGGTCCAATACTGAAACAAAGCTTCTCCAAAAGTGCTGTTTGTTAGGCCCAATTCCAATTCTAGGACTAATCTAATTCAAATATACCAACTCCTTTGTCAGTACTTATAGTATATGAGTAATATTCAAAATTCACAAATGTCTTTAGTTATGCTTTTATTTAATCTAAGTACTTACTTACCTGACAATTATAGATTGCTTACTGTTTCCAAAATAGTTCAACCTCTTACTCTGGCATTACAATAAACAGAAAGAACAGAAGGCTTCAGCTAGAAGGCCTAAGTTCAAATCCTCGGTCCCCCATTTACCAGTAGTATGTCTCAGACAATTTAGCCTCCTCTTAGTTTTTCATCAGTAAAATACCAAGGTGGAGGGTAAATAAAGACCAGCCTGCCTTACTTATCCTACACCTAATCATAGTATTATTGTGAAAATCAAAAAATGTATGAGAAAATGCTTTATAAACTGTAAATGATATACAAGTGTGACTTAAATGTCCATATTGTATTCTGGAAAACCCTGAAATGGGACAGAAAAGTTCAGTGTTTGGGGCAGCATACCTCACCATACCTCACCATACCTCCCTGCCCCTAGCACTAAACTCTAATTTTGGAATCAGACTGGCTCTTCCACTTACTTGTACTTTAAACAAGTTACTCAACCACTCTGAGTCATTGTTTCCACATCCATAAATGGACATAAAACTAACCTTGTAGCATCCTTTTGAAGATTAAAGATTATATACACACATATAGAATGTACCTATGGAATACAACATTTTATTTGCTGCAGTCTTGTTCTTCTTTCAAATGGAGAAAAACCCAAAGGCAGATAATATAAACCTACACCGAGATAGAAAAGTTAACTTTGACTTGAAAAGTTCATGTGAAAGGACAAGAAGGAAAGTGAGAAAGAGCTAGAATTAATCAAGCAATAATTTCAATAGTTTTCCAATTAAATTTGTTCTTTCCTTCTTACCTTTCTCTACGATAAAATAACAAGATGAGATGCAAAAGAAAATCAGCATACAGAAAATCATATTTAGTAATCCAAAAAAGTTCATTTCAAAACTAAATATTATATAGTTTTTTCTCTTCAAATCAGAATAATTCTAGTAGCAGTTTTCAATTTCTCAAAAACGAAATATATTTTGACACTCTAGAATTCAAGGTACATGCCAAAAATAAAATTCATGTTTTCCAACTATAGAATCCTGATATAACTGTATTAAATGTGTTTAGAAATGACAGAATGAATAAAAAAAGTAAAAATTCAATTTAGATATATATCATACAAGCACATCAAGAATGCTTTGAAATCATCAGACTTTGTTTGATTAGTTCCTCAATTCTATGACACCAGCAATTATAAGATATACCATCAATATAAAAACCATTTTCCAAGGGGGGGCGGGATCCCTCCTACATTAAATATTCACTTAAGATATAAACATACCAACTTCAGAAAATACTAAGTTGTAAGGGATCCCTCTGGAATGCCAAAAGAGCTAACTACAAAGTAGAAGATACTTGTAACAGACATATCTAACAAGACTGTACCCAGTCTTGTTAGATATGTCTAGAAAGAACTACAAATCAATATGAAAAAGTAAACAGCTTATTTTTACTGATTTCAGAGAGAGGAAGGGAGAGGGATAGAAAGACAGAAACATCATTGATCGGCTGCCTCATGCACATCCCACACCGGGGGATGAGCCCGAAAGCCAGGCACGTGCCTTGACCAGGAATCAAACCGTGACCTCCTGATTCATGAGTCAATGCTCAACCACTGAACCAAGCCAGCTGGGCTAAAAAAAAAAAAAAAAAAAAAATTTGTTTTTAAAGATAAACTGGGAGAGGAAAGGCATTAGAGTAAGTTTCTTGGAGGTGTTAGCACCTGAATCTTTAAAAGGTGAATAGGAATGCCCTGACCAGATAGCTCAATTGACTGGAGCATGTCAAGGTTGCAGGTTCCACCAAGAGGTAGGAAACATACAGCAATCAACCAATAAATGCATGGACAGATGGAACAAGTCAATGTTTCTCTCTCTCTCCCTCCCTTCTTTTCCCTCTCTGAAATCAATAAATAAAAATTTTAAAAAATAAATAAAAGGTGAGTAGGAGTTATCCTGACAAAGTGCATTCCAACAGAGGGAACAGCTTGGCAAAAGCACAGTGATAAGAAACTGTACAGTGTATTTAAAGAAACAAAGAACAGCTGCTAACTGTTGCTTAAGGGTAATAAAGGCAAGAACTGGGATGGGTGGGTGGAAGTGGCCAAAGAAACAGAAGGATGCCAAGTCACCAAGGGAGTTATTAGACCTTAACCAATTGGCTAGATGGGGCAGTGAGGTTTATGTAAAGAAATTATGTGGTCAGATAGATTATTCAGGGAGCAATGCAGAAGATGGAGTTAAGGGGGATAAGATTGGCGGAAAGAAGGCCGGTTAGGAGGCAGTTGTAACTGTCCTGCAGGAGATAAAAGGGCCTGACATAAAGAAATGCAAGCTGTAACGAATCTGGAGAAAATGTAGAGTACAGACACATTATGCTGCTGGTCTAGAGATCACACCATGAACAGCACTAACCTACAGTAAGGGTTGGCAAGTTTTTTCTATAAAGGACCAAATAAAAAGGATTTTAGGCTTTAGGGGCCACATATGGTCTCTATTGCACTTCTTGGTTTTTGTTTTTAAACCTTTTAAAAATTAAAAACCATTTTTAGCTAGTGGACTTTTTTTTTTTTAAGACAGCAGGCTGGATTTGTGAGTACAGTAAGTTTGCTGATCCCTGCTGTACACCCATAAAGAAGTGAGGATTAACCTACCTAGAGATTAATTTCCCTAAAATGCTGCGCTATTATTAGTCCCCTACTCAGAAACTTCTCCATAGGTCCTGACTGCCTACTGACTAAGTCAAATCCCTATGATGCAAAGCATTCATAGTCATCTATACTCTAGTTCCAACCAGATTCACCCCTGGGTGAATCTTCCATTCTTATTAAATTGACCTACTTACATTTACCTGCCTCTGTATCTTTGTAGTGTTCCCCCATGTTCTTTCCTCCTTTCCAAACCTGCACAAATACCTTCTTCAAAGCACAATTCAAATCCTACATTGAAGTGATTCCACCCTCCTCAGAACTCCCAAGAGCACTGTCTCAATTATTCTGATATTTACTTGCTGTCCTGTGCTATTACTTACTTCAAATAAACTGTATATTCCTGGGGGCATGGAATAATTTATAGTTCTCTCTACCAATGGATCTAGTATATAACAAGGGTTAAATAAAAATGAAGACATATGTGTATATGTATGTAGTTTTCATACGTATACACACACGCACTTTTTTTCTAAACTAGCTATTGCTCTCGCTGGTTTGGCTCAATGGATAGAGCATCGGCCTGCGGACTGAAGGCTCTGGGGTTGGATTCCAGTCAAGGGCACATGCCTGGGTTGCAGGCTCTATCCCCAGTAGGGGGTGTGCAGGAGGTAGCCAATCAATGATTCCTTCTCATCATTGAAGTTTCTATCTCTCTCTCCCTCTCTGAAATCAATAAAAATATTTTTTTAAATACATAAATAAACGAGCTATTAACTGAAGCAAGTATGATTTCACCCTTACCTTCTATCAGTAACTGTACACTTTAACTCCACAGATGCAATGTGAATGCCATAGGAACCACAGAATGACAATCCCCAAGTATATTACTCTCCTATTACACATTTTTAGGGCTAGTTTTTTTGTTTGTTTGTTTGTTTTTTTAAAATATATTTTATTGATTTTTTACAGAGAGGAAGGGAGAGGGATAGAGAGTCAGAAACATCGACGAGAGAGAAACATCGATCAGCTGCCTCCTGCACACCCCCCACTGGGGATGTGCCCGCAACCAAGGCACATGCCCCCGACCGGAACCGAACCCGGGACCCCTCAGTTCACAGGCTGACGCTCCATCCACCGAGCCAAACCGGCCAGGGCAGGGCTAGTTTATTAGGGAAACAAAAATAATACAAGTAGAATTTTTCCAATGGTCAATGTTATCATTATAGATATACTGGGATAATATTAAATATAGAACTCACTAGATCAAGTCAAAGTTTACTTACCTACATTTTCATTTATTTTTTAAAATGCAAAGATTTTACAACTAAATTGCTTTAAATTCCCCCCTAAATTATTACTCAAATTCAAAGTCACATATACATGTATACATACATATGTACAAAAGCCACATAGAGTCTGAATTTTTTAAAATAAAGTTGTCTGTGACAATTCACATTACCAAAATGGCATTATTGATTTCATTCAGAATTTAGGAAAGGTAATATATTTTAAATTTTTTAGAAAATATTCCATTTTGGATTACTATTGATAAATAGCTATAATCACAGGCTGTTTTGAGCTGGATTAACGGATTCTTCCTCTACTTGTGATTACTGAAGTCTTTTTCAAGTTCAAAGTGTGAACTGTGCCTTATTTTACTACACAAAGAATGTCCAAGAAGCTATAAAAATTCCTCCAGAATCATTTGCTCACATTCCAATGCCAAGTACAGAAAACATTTAAAACATTTATAGAAAGTATAAAAAACAAAACCAAAAAAAAATTAACCAAAAGATGGCTATGAAAGTGAATACTGAGACTTTTTACTCTTCAAAACACATTGAAGAAAGCTTATAGATTTACAACCCTGAAAAGACTATTATCCATTGATAAATTTACTATTAATAATTCACTCACTGGAGAACAAACCCAGGAACCAGGGACTCCCATTCATCAATTTTGTTCTGTCGCTGGCTTAGTAGAGTTTTGGGCACATCCCCATATGGTGAACAAGAAAAGCTTAACTGACATTCTAAGGTTGTAAGAATTGATTAAATGTTTACGAAGTACTCGAGGACCAAGAAGGAGAGCCACTGTAACCATTAAATGTAATTTAGTTAAAACTGTAGCTAAGAGTTAGGCTTGCAAATCCAATCATAAAATTCTTTTGTGTCTTCTTAACACAGCAAATCTCCAGTGAGTCAGTTTAGTGTGTGTATTTAATGAGCTGGTTTAGCAACCTCAGAGGAATGAATTTTCTTCCAAATCTTTGTTTTCTCACAAACTCTGTCACTATCCAACCCACCTAGTTGCAAAGGGAGACATGATCCGATTCAATGTTAAGTCTATCTCGGAGGGAAGGGGGGGAACAACCAAAGACCTTGGATGCATATATGCACAACCCATGGACGCCGACCGTGGGGTGGTGGGGGCCTGGGGCGGGGGGGGGGGGCAAAAAAGGGGACATATATAATACTTGCAACAATAAAGTTTTTTTAAAAAGTTAGGTCTAGTTATTGATAAGCCACTACCAAATGGCTAAAATCTATTAGAAATCACAGTGGAACTTTGTTAACTTACCAGAAATGTGAAGCCTGAAAGTAATCCCAGAAAGCAATCATCCCAAGAGCTTTATTAAAGGGAAAGTCCCTGCACTTTCTTAAAGAGCTGGAAAGTGTTTTAGACAATGCGGCCATCAGGCTGAATTCGCTCAAACCTCATCTAATTCGCTCGGCAGCGCCAGCACCTGCTCGCTGGGAGCGACTGGAGACCCGGAGGCCCTCTCCAGCGGCCCTTCCTGGGTGACAGGAACAATGCGAACTGACAAAGGACGGGAGGCCCCGCGCCTCGGCGCCGCGATGCCGCCCCCATCAGAGGGTACCGGCCCCAGCAAAGCGCTCCTCGCCCGAGCTCACGCGAGGCCGCCTCTCCGGCTTGGCGACGTGGGAAAGTGCACCCTGCGCTCCGTTCCGGACGGCGGAGCACCCGGCGCGGAGGGGAGGCTGCCCCTGAGCGGCCGCGGCAGGGACACTTCCTCTCCGCGCCGGCGAGCGGACCGGTGCGCACGGAGGCTCCCGGGTCTGGAGCGCCGGCGGGGAGGCCGGAGGGTCGCCGGCTCCGGGCGCAGGAAGCGGGGCTGGGGCGCCGGCACACCGTGCTCCCGGGAGCCGAGGGGAGACGGGAAGCTCGGGTCCGGGAGCCCCGGGAGCACGTTCCTTCCTCGAGCCCGGTCCCGAGGGGCGGCGCGGGCGGCCGGGGCAACTCTCCCTCTCGCCAAACTCCGGGGTGAGCGCGAGGGCGGCCAGCCGGGCTCCCGGCGGGGTGGCGCCCGGTGGGGGAGGCGGCGAGGCCGGCCCGGTCCGCTCCCTGCCCACGCGGTCCGCGCCGAGGCCGTCCGCGCCGGTCCCTCCCGCCGCGCGGGGCAGGGCCGCCGACCTCGGCCGCGGGCGCGGGGCCAGGCGGCGGCGGCGGGCGGCCGGGGCCCTACCTGAGGCTGTGTACCAGCTCCCGGCGTGGCTGGCTTCCCGGCAGACCACTCGGTTGGACATCTTGGTGCCTGTGCCGCCTATGGTGCACGAGGATGAATGAGGAGGCGGCGGCGGCGGCGGGAGCGGCTCCGCGAGGGGACGAGACGCCGCGGGCCCAGCCCAGGAGGAGGCGGCGGCGGGGAGGGGATCGGCCCGGCCCAGGAGGAGGAGGAAGAGGAGGCGGCGGCGGCCCGGGAGGAGGAGATGGCAGCCGGGGCGGTGGCAGCCACAATCAGCACGAACTCCGGCGACCGCCGGAAGATGGGGCCCGCGGCGGCCTCACCGACGCCCGGAGAGCCCTGGGCCGGCCCCGGAGTCGCCGCTGCTGCCCGGCCGGGGCTGGTCCTCGCCGCGCCGCCCCCGCGGCCCCCTCACCTCCCGTTCGGCCTCCCGGAGCCACCGCGGTGACCCCACCCCCGTGACTCCGCACCGCCCCCACCCTCCCACCCCCGCGGGACTCCCAGCACCCACCCCCACCCCCACCCGGGCCGGGCCCTCCCGCCCCGCCGGCCGCCGGCCCCGCCCCGCCCCTCCTCCGGCCGCGCGGCGAGGTTAAAGGCGGAAACCGGCCAGGCCAGACGGCATCTGGGGTCAGGCGGCCCCGCGAGGAGGCCGCGGAGGCTGCGGCTCCGCGCACACAAAGCCCAGGCCGGGCCTGGACCGGGCGGGCGGACCGCAGGAGAGCCAGCGCTTCCTTACTCGCTGCTCTAACGGGTGCTGCCCACTGAGCATGCCCAGCTCCGCGGCCAGGCCCGCCGGGGACTCGCAACGTGCGCGCTCCGCTCTCCGGGGTTTCGAGGCAGCGGCGGCGGGGAGGGGCGGGCTCCGGGAGCGGACGCAGCCGCAGGGCAAACCCCCACCCCACCCCCGCCAATTCCTTAAAAGAGCGCCACCGGGGGTAGCCAGATGGTGCTTTCCACCTGCGAAGTCCAGCTCGCACCTCCCTCCCCGCATCAAACAGGAATCCTCAGGAATTCGCACCCCCGAGGTTTACTACTAGAGCCGCAAGTCTAGCCACGCTGGGACGTTCATTTGTACCGGTACACGGGAGGATGCCTGAGGTCCTGCAAACGCTGGCTTTTGCTTCACAGGGCCACCCTTCCCAGCCAATCTTGGCTTTGACACTGTGAACATGTCTTGTTTCATGTTATACTTATGTAGGTACGTGTCTTAACTCCCTAACTAGCTAAAGTGTGGTATAGTTATCCTCATCTATAAAATGGGGATAATATTCGGCTGTCCCCAGGATTATGAGTTAATAAACATAGAGCATGGCATAGTAGGCAAACAGCAAACATTATTTCCAACCCTCCATACTTTTAGCAACCCCAGTATTTCATGTCAGGGTCAAGCGCAAAGAATTCCTTTAAAATTATGGGAGAATCACGGCAAAGTAAGGTATCTTGGACTTCCCAGTAAGTGTTGTTATGAAGTAAACCATTCCAAAATTGGTTAAGACAGAGAAAGTTGAGTATCTTCAATGAAACTTTTGTGGTGAAAAACCGTAACATTGTTACATCAGAATGTCACAGTGAACAGCTCTTTGGTATAGTTCAAAGCAGACAACGGGCTGACACATAACATCTGTGAAGCCCTGGCGGTGTGGCTCAGTTGGCTGGGTGTCATCCCAGTTCAATTCCTGGTCAGTGCGCATGCCTGGATTTCCGGCTCAATCCCCCAGTTGGGCATGTGCAGGAGAAGGCGTATTGATGTTCTACTCTCACATAGATTTTTCTCTTTCCCTCTCCCTTCCTCTCATACAGGTCAAAGTGAGCAGGCCCCCTACCCAAAAAAAGGACTGGCTGGTGTTTTATTGTAAAAAGCAGCAATGAAGTAGAACAAATACTTCTCACTCAGCTATAAGCAACATATTGGTAAAAGTGGGTTTCAATGCCCATTCAAGCACTTACCAATGTGGTCTTCACCAAGTCACTTATCCTCTCCAAATCTGTTTCCTCATCTGCAAAACGGGAATAACAATATCTACTTTGCAGAGCTGCTATATTAGAAATAATTTAAGTAAAATAGCACTGCGACTGACACGTAGAATTGCAATGATAGCTATTATTACCATAAAGGTTGATAGCAAGGGAGGATATTATACACCCTCTGCAGTACTTATACCAGTAACCCAACTTTATTGTGCATTAGAATCATTATAGTTGTTGAAAACTGTAGAAACCCAGATTCCACCCTCCATGAGGTACAGGGAAAATGCAGAAAAAAACTGAGTTTTTTAATATTATATTAGATTCTGATGTATTTTCATGCTGTTGTAAAAAAAACTGCAGCGTTCTATGATAAAAAAAAATGTCATAAAAGTTATGGAACCACGTGAATTACTTAGCATATAGAACAAAAACTACTTTACAGTAATGACATTTAACAGTTTATTTTGAAGGTCATTTTAAAAACAAAGTTAAAGACAATCTGAGAAAAAATTGCACATAATACACTCTTTAAATATAAGTATGGTGATTAAATCAAAATAAGGGAAATATGTTTTCTTCTGCAACTCCAAGAACAAGTTGTTGTCCTGAAGGTTCTTATACTTCCAAAAAGGGGTGGGGGGAAATCATGGCAATTAAAGCTGCCTCTTAATCATGTAAATCTATAGTAGAAAGCAAATTTTTCTGTTCTTCCCAATCAGTTTCGATCTTCAAACTGTGCCTTGTTTTTTAAAAGATATGATGCTAGAAATTCAATGGGATTTGGTGGTCTGTAAAGGAAAAGAAATCCAAAATTTAGAAATTTGTATTCTAGATGTGTTCATTGAAATAAATTGCTCCATAATAAAAATACATCTTTTAAATTTTAGCTTTGTTTTTACACTCAAAGGCCATTTGTAGTAAATACAGGGTGTCCCCAAAAAATGTATACATACTTTTTTGATAGCTCAATTGATGTTTCTTCCTTTTCTGGTTTAACCCATCGGAATTAATAATTATTCAAAGTGTGTATACATTTGGGGGGGACATCCTGTATAGTAAATGAGACAGGGAAGCAGATTAGTCAACAATGTAGTTTAAAGAAATTGAAATTTTTGTACGGCTGAAATCTACTTATGAACTCAATTCTAAAACACAAGTTTGGAAAATGTACTCGCAATGGGATGATAACTATCCCAGGGGAATAATGACTTAAGGGGACACAAGGGAGACTGCTGGAGTGCCAGCAGTGTACCCTTTCTTGATCTGAATGCAGGTTACATAATTATGCTTAGTGTCAGAAAATTCAGCAAGCAGTACACTTACGATATTCTTAATTTTCTTTATGAATATTAACCTTCAATAAGAATACAAAAACTACATAGGAAAATGGCTGTAGCATCACCAAGACAGGTAGATGCACTCTCTAAGTGATTAATCAAAGGAAGTAGTATTCATTTGAACAAGTTTTGTTTCTTTTTAAAAAGCAATTTCTATTTTTCTTAAAATAATTTAAATCAATAATAGTTCTAATACTGCCACCATACAACACACCTGATAAGTTAAACATATTTTAAAGTTAATGGGTATTATTTCATATTTATCACTTTTATATAAATAATTCTTGCTGAGAAAACAAGTCCAAAGATGAAAATGGGGTAAACACCTATTTAAACCCTACTAGCAAAAGGCATACTGAGAATATTTAATAATGATCTCAAAATATTCCCTTAGCACTTTAAAGTATCTTTTAACTAGCTAGACATAGACAACATTTTTCAAGATTAATTTGATAAATCAATTTGCCAGACTTCTTACTTAAAAATTGTATTTACTAATAGCATATTACTTAGGACTGCTTCAAATTTTTTCTTCTAGCTTATAAATATTTAGAATTTCTAATTATTTTTTAGAGAAAGAAAAAAATAAAAGATGTCCATACTTCAACTGTCAGTAGAGAGCCAAAAATAAATCATATATGCCCTAGCCAGTTTGGCTCAGTGGATAGAGCGTCAGCCTGTGGACTGAAGGGTCCCAGGCTCAAATCCGGTCAAGGGCACATGCCTGGGTTGCAGGCTCAATCCCAAGTGGGGGGCATGCAGGAGGCAGCCGATCAATGATTCTCTCTCATCACTGATGTTTCTATCTCTCCCTCCCCCTTTCTCTCTGAAATCAATAAAATATTAAGATGTTTTAAAAAATAAAAAATCGTATTTTATAAATGTAACAATCTAAAGCAAATATTTAATGTTTACTATATAATTTATATAAACATGCCCGGCTGGAGTGGCTCAGTGGTTGAGCGTCAACCCATGAACCAGGAGATCACTGTTCAATTCCCAGTCAGGGTACATGCCCGGATTGCAGGGGTGTGCAGGAGGCAGCTGATCAATGAGTCTCTCATCTTTTTTTTTCTTCTTCAATATATTGTTATTGATTTCAGAGAGGAAGGGGGGGAGGGAGGGAGAGAGGGGAGAGAGAGAGAAACATCAATGATGAGCTCTCTTGATAAGAAAACATCAAGTTCCTTATCAGATTATATCAGTTTGGCCCTAACTGGTTTGGCTCAGTGGATAGAGCGGCGGCCTGTGGACTGATGGGTCCCAGGCTCGATTCTAGTTAAGGGCATGTATCTTGGTTGCGGGCACATCCCCAGTAGAGGGTGTGCAGGAGGCAGCTGATAGATGTTTCTCTCTCACCGATGTTTCTAACTCTCTATCCCTCTCCCTTTGTCTCTGTAAAAAATCAATAAAATATATTTTTTTAAAAATTATATCAGTTTGCCAGTATTCATTTTGGTTGTTGTTAATAGTCACCCAAGGATATTTTTTCAATTGATTTTAGAGAGTGTGGAAGGGGAGGGGGAGAGAAAGAGAAAGATCGATGTGAGACCAGCTAGTGCTAATATTAATTATTATTATTTGAATAAAACATAATCTGCACCAAATAAATGATGACTAATGTAACTTAAAAAAAATATTTTTTATGGGATTTGCTTACATAAAAATAATTTAGCCGAAACCAGTTTGGCTCAGTGGATAGAGCGTTGGCCTGCGGACTGAAAGGTCCCGGGTTCAATTCCGGTCAAAGGCATGTACCTGGGTTGCGGGCATATCCCCAGTAGGAGGTGTGCAGGAGGCGGCTGATCGATGTTTCTCTCCCATCGATGTTTCTAACTCTCTCTCTCTCTCTCCCTTCCTCTCTGTAAAAAAATCAATAAATAAAAGATATAAAAAAATAAAAATAAAAATAATTTAGGTAGAATTACTGGGGTAAAACCGGTACCAAAAAAAAGAGAAAAATTATAATCTTGTTAATAAAGAAGTTAAAACAATTTGGCAACCCCTGGCCAGGTAGCTCAGCTGGTTAGGTATCGTCCTGATACACCAAGGTTGCTGGTTTGATCCCCAGTCGGGGTACATACAAGAAGCAACCAATGAGCCCTAACCGGTTTGGCTCAGTGGATAGAGCGTCGGCCTGCGGACTGAAAGGTCCCAGGCTCGATTCCGGCCAAGGGCATGTACCTTGGTTGCGGGCACATCCCCAGTAGGAGGTATGCAGGAGGCAGCTGATCGATGTTTCTCTCTCATCGATATTTCTAACTCTCTATCCCTCTCCTTTCCTCTCTGAAAAATCAATAAAATATACTTTTAAAAAAAGCAACCAATGAATACATAAGTGGAACAACAAATCGATTTCTTTCTTTCTCTCTCTCTCTCTTCTCTCACTTCCTCTCTAAAATCAATTTTTAAAAATTGGCAAAAAATGTTTGTAACACTCATGCTGTTGAGGCTATGATAACAGTGAAAGAATTTTTTTTTTTGATGTGAAAGAATTTTAATAAACTTTTGGTCATAGCCAGTTTTGCTCAGTGGGTAGAGCATCAGCCCACGGACTAAAGGATCCCATGTTCGATTCCAGTCAAGGGCACATAACTCAGTTGCTGGCTCAATCCCTGCCCTGATTGGGGCAGATGTGGGAGGCAACCAATTGATGTGTCTATCTCACATAGATGTTTCTCTCTCTCTGTCTCTTCCCCTTCCTCCCACTCTAAAAAAAAAAAAAAAAAAAAAAAAATCAACAGAAAAATATCCTCAGGTAAGGATTAACCCCCCCACACACCAAAAAAATACATTTTTGGACATAAATATGATACTAAGTATCAAACACCATAAAAAAATTGTGTTCTTTGAACTAGCAAACCAATTCGTGGGAATTTAGCATGTGAAAGTAATTACATAAAAACAAAAGAGGCACCAAACCCGTTTGGCTCAGTGAATAGAGCGTTGGCCTGTGGACTGAAAGGTCCCAGGTTCAATTCCGGTCAAGGGCATATACCTTGGTTGTGGACACATCCCCAGTAGGAGATGTGCAGGAGGCGGCTGGTGAATGTTTCTCTCTCATCAATGTTTCTAACTCTCTATCCCTCTCCCTTTCTCTCTGTAAAAAAATCAATAAAATATATTTTTAAAAAAAGAAAAAGAGGCATGAAAACAGATAAACTGCCTGGTGATCTATAATAACGGAAATTGAACTTACATTTTCAACAATGAGAAAATGGTTAAGTTAATTGTAGTACTAGAACAACTTAAATTATAAGTTCATGAAGTCTATGCATAGATATGGAAAAAACTTTGTTATAATATTAAGTAAAATGGAGATATAAAACTGCATGTATACCATAATTACAAGTCTTTATAAATATGCATATGATCAAAGACTTGTATAAAAAACTTAGTGTCTGAACTGAAATTATGGCTGACTTTTAAAATGTTTTTAATATGCATAAGTTCTTTTTATAGGAAAAAAATTATACATAACTAGTGATAACTTCAATTAGAAAAGTCATTCTCTGATAACTCCTTCTGCTGACACTATTATCTTACCTTTCCTTTGCAAGCACAGCAAGTCCCTGTAATAAGATAGGCACAACTGTCTGATCCAGGTAGGCACGAGTTGGCAAAGACTGTAGATCCACTTTCTGTTTTGATGACTTTTCTGCATTAATCTTCTCATTTTCTACTATCCTCTAGTGAATCCAAAAAATATGCATAATATTACAAATACTCAGATTATTATGAGTACTAAACAAAAAATAATGGAAACATGACGCTAATAGAAAAGGCAAGTCATTGACTAAAAACTGGTATTGAACTGCAAATCTCTTTGCCAAAATAAAATCAGACCCATCTCTAAATTTCATTCCAGTTTCTTCTGAGAGCACCATAATATCTCTTTCTTTTAATGTCATATCTCCAGATCCACCTCTTTGTCACTTTCCTCTGCCTTTTTAGAAGTAAATACAAGTCCCTCTTTTTTCATGAGGCTACCTTCATACAATGTGCTTCAAAAAATCTGGACATGAAACTAAGTAGCACTGAATCACAGTGAAAAAGCTAGTCCTATTTCAACTCTTTCATCACAGATAATATCAAGGACAAAGTTTCAGTTTGGTGCTAATATGTTTTTAACACTTCTGTAACACTTGCTTAACTCTGTTCACAGAGAGAGTAGGTTTTAGGCTCAGAGCCTTCTACTGGCAACAAAATGCAGCTAAAATTTATTACCACTATCCAATGAGAATACTTTTCCATTTATGTTTTTTTTTTAATGTATCTATGATTTTTTAAAGTGAATAAAGAAAAAAATAGTAAGTAAAAAATAACAATGAAAAAAAACAGGGAAAAAAAATAATATGGAAAAGATGATTGTGATATTCAAACGATGTTTAGGAAACAATGATTTAGACTTTCTACTCCTAAGAAACCCCAAATCTGGGGCCTTTCACATAGATTCAGCTGACATCCAGAGCATCAAAAACTACTTTAGAGTCCTAGCTGTTTTGGCTCAGTGGATAGCATCGGCCTGCAGACAGAAGGGTCTCGGGTTCTATTCCCGTCAAGGGTACGCACATGCCTGAGTTGCAGGCTCCATCCCCAGTAGGGGGCGAGCAGGAGGCAGCCAATCAATGATTCTCTCATCACTGATGTTTCTCTCTCTCTCCCTTCTCCTCTGAAATCAATAAAAATATATTTTTTAAAAAAACTACTTTAGCCCTAACCGGTTTGGCTCAGTGGATAGAGCGTCGGCCTGCGGACTCGGGGGTCCCGGGTTCAATTCCGGTCAGGGGCATGTACGTTGGTTGCGGGCACATCCCCAGTGGGGGGCTTGCAGGAGGCAGCTGATCGATGTTTCTTTCTCATCTGTGTTTCTAATTCTCCCTCTCCCTTTCTCTCTGTAAAATATCAATAAAATATATTTAAAAAAAAAAAAAAACTACTTTAGTGAAAAATTTTCCCTCCTTCTGAAAAATTACCGTTTTAGAAATTTACAAATAAATGGCTATCTAAAATACGAAACATTATTAAGAGCACTTCCATTTAAATGAACTTTTGCTCCAAACATACTCAAAGTGAATATAAATGAATCAACAACAAAAAAAACACTTTTCTATATTTAATATATTTAGATTTAATTTTATTTTGTAAAAAGTGAGAAAAAACTTTAATCGCATATCTACATAATATATACCACTGTTTCCAAAGATAGTTCCCACAAATTTGTAAGGCAGCTAGCTATTCTACTTTTGCTTATGATTTTTCAATGTAATTTTAGGACGTAATAAGAAATTTTCCTATACCTAGTAAAAGAGCTATTTATTTGCCCATAGATTACTTAGTGCCCATCAGTAAATTTCAACAGATAATACCTATATACAACAAAAATTAGTCAGTTACATGACATCCCAATGCCTTCAATAAGAAACAGCAATGCCAGGAGAACCAAGATGGCGGCATAGGTTAACACCGGTTTGCTGCTTTGAACAACTACTTCAAAACTGAAACCAAAAAACGGAAGGGACATCACCCAGAACCACAGGAATGCTGGCTGAGTGGAAGTCCTACAACTAGGAGGAAAGAGAAACGCACACGGACACTCAGAGGAGGCGCAGTGGTGAAGTCAAATTCTGAGGTGCGGAGTGCGCGGAGCGGGCTGGCGGCGGAGGGCGTGGTTGTTGTTTTCAATCAGGAGGGAGTCGCAGACTCTGAGCACCAGATCCGGGCGAGTCTTTAGGGACCCAGACTCAAACGGGAGAAGCGGGACTGTCTGGCTTCGGTCAGAGCGAGTGCAGCTTTCTCTCAGAGCTTTGCAGCGGGTGCTGGGACTCAGAGAGGCAGAGCACCCAGGGACAGGACTGAGAGCCGCCATAACTGCTCTCTCCGGCCCACCCTGTTGATCCTGTGCAACCCGCCCTACCCAAGCCCTGCACAGAGGCATTTGCTGGATAGCCTCAGGCAAAGGCTAGATTAGCACCTCCCTAGAGGACAGAAGTTCTCTCACTGCTGACACAGCTGATTCTCATAGCCACTTGGCCTGGAGGTCAAACCCTCCCTGGAATTAGCTACAACAATCAAGATTTAACTATAAGACTGCGAACAAAGACCACTAGGGGGTGCACCAAGGAAGCATAACAAAATGCGGAGACAAAGAAACAGGACAAAATTGTCAATGGAAGATATAGAGTTCAGAACCACACTTTTAAAGGTCTCTCAAGAACTGTTTAGAAGCTGCCGATAAACTTAATGAGATCTACACGAAAACTAATAAGACCCTCGATCTTATATTGGGGAACCAACTAGAAATTAAGCATACACGGACTGAAATAACGAATATTATACAGACGCCCGACAGCAGACCAGAGGAGCGCAAGAATCAAGTCAATGATTTGAAATGCGAGGAAGCAAAAAACATCCAACCGGAAAAGCAAAATGAAAAAAGAATCCAAAAATGCGAGGATAGTGTAAGGAGCCTCTGGGACAGCTTCAAGCGTACCAACATCAGAATTATAGGGGTGCCAGAAGATGAGAGAGAGCAAGATATTGAAAACCTATTTGAAGAAATAATGACAGAAAACTTCCCCCACCTGGTGAAAGAAATGGACTTACAGGTCCAAGAAGCGCGGAGAACCCCAAACAAAAGGAATCCAAAGAGGACCACACCAAGACACATCATAATTAAAATGCCAAGAGCAAAAGATAAAGAGAGAATCTTAAAAACAGCAAGAGAAAGAAACTCAGTTACCTACAAGGGAATACCCATACGACTGTCAGCTGATTTCTCAACAGAAACTTTGCAGGCCAGAAGGGAGTGGCAAGAAATATTCAAAGTGATGAATACCAAGAACCTACAACCAAGATTACTTTATCCAGCAAAGCTATCATTCAGAATTGAAGGTCAGATAAAGAGCTTCACAGATAAGGAAAAGCTAAAGGAGTTCATCACCACCAAACCAGGATTATATGAAATGCTGAAAGGTATCCTTTAAGAAGAGGAAGAGGAAGAAAAAGGTAAAGATACAAATTATGAACAACAAATATGCATCTATCAACAAGTGAATCTAAGAATCAAGTGAATAAATAATCTGATGAACAGAATGAACTGTTGATTATAATAGAATCAGGGACATAGAAAGGGAATGGACTGACTATTCTTGGGGGGGAAAGGGGTGTGGGAGATGTGGGAAGAGACTGGACAAAAATCATGCACCTATGGATGAGGACAGTGGGTGGGGAGTGAGGGCGGAGGGTGGGGTGGGAACTGGGAGGAGGGGAGTTATGGGGGGGAAAAAAAGAGGAACAAATGTAATAATCTGAACAATAAAGATTTAATTAAAAAAAAAAAAACAGCAATGCCTAACCAATTCCTATAAATACTATAATAAACTCCTTAACCAAGTCCTCTCATTTAAATCAATCAAATATTTACTGAATTTTCACTATGTGCCAAATTTCTATGCTTAACTTTAGTTAAGATAAAATCCTGAGCTGATCTAAAAAAAAAAAACTATCTCCAAACTACTATAAAACATAAACAATAAACTGTTAACAGTTTAGAATAGTGATCAAAAAAAAGGAAAAAAATAAGGTGAGCCTATGATTGCCCCAAGTTACTGTTTCCTGACTGGAGAACTTGTAAGATGCAATACAGGAAATCAAAGGGAATCAAAGCAGAACCCACAGTCTCCCTGGGTTGAGAAGAGTTGGAAATTCAAGGAGACAAAGCCGTCTAGAATTCACATGGGAAGGAGAAAGTTGCACAGGAAAACACCTAAAGGTGAGTACCTATCAGAGCATGGGTGTGAGGAAACTACTGGAGGTCAAGGAAAAAAACGCGTGGAAGGAGCACTCACACAAGCCAGGAATACTTCATGTTTCTGTGACCTAGACTGCCAAAATCTCTTAACAGATGAAGCACTGGGTACAATATGAAAGAAGAGGAGCCGAAACCGGTTTGGCTCAGTGGATAGAGCGTCAGCCTGTGGACTGAAAGGTCCCAGGTTCGATTCCGGTCAAGGGCATGTACCTGGGTTGCGGGCACATCCCCAGGAGGAGATGTGCAGGAGGCGGCTGATCGATGTTTCTCTCTCATCGATGTTTCTAGCTCTCTATCTCTCTCCCTTCCTCTCTGTAAAAAATCAATAAAATATATTTAAAAAAAAAAAAGAAAGAAGAGGAAATGAAGCCTAAACTAAAGGCTGGTCTAGTGTTACTTAGGAAAGAGCAAACCTCAAAAAGATCAAATTGTTTCCAAGTAACTATGTCCTAGAACAAAGCTCAAGAATGTTTGAAGGAATAAAAAGATAACTGATACCAATAAAGTAAAATTCATAACACTCAGCTTCCAATAAAAATTTGCCAGGTGGGCTCAAACTATGGAACCAGGAGGTGACGGTTAGATTCCTGGTCCCAGTCAGGGCACATGCCCTGGTTGCAGGCTCAATCCCTGGTCCGGGGACATGCAGGAGGCAGCCAATCCATGTCTCTCTCTCTCTCTCTCTCTCTCTCTCTCTCTCTCTCTCTCTCCCCCTTCCTCTCTCTCTAAAATCAATAAATATATCCTCAGATGAGGATTAATAAAAAGAAATTGTAAGGCAGCAAAGCAGGAAAATATTACCCATAATGAGGAGAAAAATCAACTCACAGAAAGACTCAGAAATGATACAAATGATAAAATAAGCAATGCCATTAAACAAGTTATAAGATATCGCTTCCATGTGTTCAAGAATATAGAGGAAAGCACAAGTTAAACAAAATACTTGAAAATAATTTGAATAATAGCTGGAATTGTTTTAAAATTTCATGAAAACTCTAAATACACAGATCCAAAAAACTCAGTAAATCCTAAGCACAAGAAACAAAAAATTAAAAAAAAAGAAACAAAATTTTTTTTGAAAGTACACCAAGAAACAACATAATCAAATTATTTAAAACCTGTTAATAAAATTTTAAAAGCCCCAAGAAAAAAGGCATTAAGTATGAAGGAGCAAAAATAGGAATGATGGCAGACTTCTTGTCAGAAGCAATATCAGCTAGAAGACAGTGGAATAAATCTACTCCCAGCAAAGATATCTCAAAAAATGAAGTCAAAATAAATGACATTTTCACACATTCAGAAACTTAAAGAATTCCTTACCAGCAAACCTGAACTATAAGAAATGTTAAAGGAAACACTTCAGGTAGAAGGAAAATGATAACAGAAGTCTGGATCTACACAAAAGAATGAAGAGCTGCCCAAATGGTGTGGTTCGGAGGTTGAGCTTCAATCTATGAACCAGGAGGTCACAGTTCCATCCCGGTTGGATTGGGAGGATGTCTGGGGCGGTGGGGGGCGGGGGGAGATCCATGGTTCTCTCTCATCATTGATGTTTCTATGTCTCTCTCCCTCTCCTGAAATCTGAAATCAATACAAATTATATATATAATTATTCTTTTTTAATATATTTTATTGATTTTTTTACAGAGAGGAAGGGAGAGAGATAGAGAGTCAGAAACATCGATGAGAGAGAACATCGATCAGCCGCCTCCTGCACATCCCCCACTGGGGATGTTCCCGCAGCCCATGTACATGCCCTTGACCAGAATCGAACCTGGGACCCTTCATTCCGCAAGCCGACGCTCTATCCACTGAGCCAAACCGGTTTCGGCTATATATAATTATTTTAATGAAGAGCCCAGAAATGGTAAATGTGCAGGTAAACATGAAATACTCCTTTTTCTTACTGTTTAAATCTCTCTAAAGATCACTGAATTTTTAAAGAAAAAAATAAAAATAATTAAGTGTAGAAGTTATAACATATGTAGAAGTAAAATATATGATAGTAATAGTACAAAGTCCAGGAGAGAGTAAATGAATGAAAGACTGCTGTTGTAAAATTCTTATACTATAAATGAAAATATATACTACCACTTGAAGGTTAATTGTGGTAAGTTAAATTTGCATACTATAAACCCTAAAGCCAATACCTAAAAATAATTTTAACAAACCAATAAAAAGAAAACCATAAGAGAAAAAGCGGCAACAGCAGCTGTAGAATTGTGTTTTCCAGACTTTCATATATTGCAAACAAAGAAATAAACTAATACAATAAATGAAGAAACTAACATAGGGTTAATTCTATTTTGCCAAGTAAAAAAATTACAAACATAATTATTTTACCATCACCATTAGTTCAAAAAAAGAACAAGCAGTTTAAAATTATAGAAGCAGGAAGACCAATCACCAAATACAGTAATGTATCATCATTAAACACTCACTCCACTTTTTTTTTTCTCACTTTACCATGGAAACTGGACTGAGGGTTTGGGAAAAAGCATGTTGTTATCACTGCTCTACAGCAACATGGCTCCAGCATCATAAACAAGCACCATCAAGAAAAGACCACTGATGCCTTAAAAAGGTCTCTTAAATAGCTAGAAAACAAAGAGGTGTAAAGAGTCTTCACCTGATTCAGCAGAAGTTCAACTAAAAACCCATTAGAAAGAAAAGATTCTCTATCCGTATTGATATCAAAGCAATAAAAATGCCTATTAATTTTATAGGCACAGAGTAGTCATTCCACATGCCAGCAAACTCTAGGAGTTTGGTCAAGATCAGCAACACAATTTAATTGTACTTTTAAAATGTCAACATGCCTAGGTTTAACGCACAGCTCTCCACTTACCTCTTGGTAACCTTTAACAAGTTACTCAACTTGTGGGTCTTATAGGGCTGAGGATATATGCCAATTATTTACGTTGTGCCTGGCCCAGAGTAAAAGGGCTAAAGAAATATTAGCAGCTGTTACAATTATTATTCTCCTCAGAAATGCTTCAGCCCTCATTTATCCAAACTTAATCACCAGTAATGTCTTTCCTTTCATAGTAAAACGTACACATCTCCTACAGGAAAGGAAGCCTCTGTTTTCCTAACCAATTCCACCCCGCTCTTGGTAATTCATTTGTTCCAGCACTTACTTATCCATTTACAAAGTAACTTCTACTTTTAGACAACAACCTCTTAGGACTTATATAGAAAACTCTATAAAAGTTACCTTCTTTTTCATGTGTGTTTTTTTTTTTCACATGTACTCTCTGAATTCAGACTTAACCATGCAAGGCAAAAACAGTGTCTACTGTGTGTATTATAGTTTCCGATGGCACCTGACTACTGAGCTCTGCAAAGAAATCAACATGTGTTAAATGCTGACGACACCAACACAATCCTGCTATAAAGACAATGGGTTTCTTAATTTTAATGTGCCCTTTTTCCAAAGCAATATCCCAATAAATAGCCAAACGATTCTAAGTCTCCACTAGCAATGTATGCATGTTTCTTCACAAGTTCAACCTCTTGGCTAAAAATTAATTTGTACGTCTGTATACCACGAAGTGTTAGGACCGCTAATAAATCAAGCTACCCACAATGTGACAGTATTTGCTTCGTGATGATCAAGTTTCCCTTGTGCAAAGCAACCTAGTAAAAACAGGTCCCGAGGTGTTTGGGGTTTTCCCAGCTCTTAAGAGACGTACAGAAACGGCGTAGGAACTGGGCGAGTTACCTCGACGTTATCCGTGAGACCGTACTCGGAGTGAGGATTTTCTGCAACCTAGAAAACAAAACACAGGTCAGAGACCTCGGCCACCCTTTCTCGCTGCACACCGCCCCCATGAACCCAGGGCCTCCGGGTACCTGCGTCTGTCCCTCCAGCATCTGCTCTGGCTCCATGGCGGACCCTGCGAGTCACAGTCCCCGGATACCAGACCTGGAAAACCAGAGCAAGCACGAGTTACCCAGGAGATCGCAACGCGGAGACGCCAGGATGGAGTCCCGGCAAGCCCCCGACCCCGCCCCTCACCCCCACCTGGGCGCGGGATCACCCCGAGCGGGAGCGGAGCAGGGTGAGGCAGTCCACGACCGGGCGCCCGCATCAGGTCCGGAAGCTCCATGATCCCCAGATCCTACAAGGAGTGGAGAAAGGGGGAAAGGGAGCCGATTACCCGCGCCCGAGCCGTCCGTCCCTAAGAGCTGCAGCGCGCCGCCAACTCCCCGCACAAACCGCCTCGGCCGTAAGTGACGGTTGTCGCACGACTAACGCGCTTGCGCAGAACTCCCCAGCGGGCCTGGGGCCAGGAAGCTGCCTTACCGC
This sequence comes from Myotis daubentonii, assembly GCF_963259705.1. Lineage (NCBI taxonomy): Eukaryota > Metazoa > Chordata > Mammalia > Chiroptera > Vespertilionidae > Myotis > Myotis daubentonii. The sequence goes on along the minus strand of NC_081851.1, from coordinate 65,208,116 downwards.
TCCCGGGTCTACCTGGCGCTCCGAGGGTCCTGGGCAAGGTCTGGCCTCCGGGGCGCAACCTGCCCGGCCGCCCCACCTGCAGACCCACCCGCCAGCCCCGCGGGCAGGGGCTCGGCCTGGCCAGCCCTCGGTGCTGCCAGAAAGCTTCTGCCCGAGCTTTTCCTCGCGGGACCGAACCGCTTGCTGGGTAGTTCCTAGGAAATCTCAGACCCAAGCTCAACAGTCTGCGAAAGAATGTCAGCGTTTTTTTTACTCTAAAGCAGCGGTTCTCAACCTGTGGGTCGCGACCCCTTTGGGGGTCCAACGACCCTTTCACAGGGGTCGCCTAAGACCATCGGAAAACATATATAATTACATATTGTTTTGTGATTAATCACTATGCTTTAATTATGTTCAATTTGTAACAATGAAATTGGGGGTCACCACAACAAGGGTCGTGGCATTAGGAAGGTTGAGAACCACTGCGAGTCTAAAGCCAAACGAAGCAGCAGTGTAGTAAGCTTTTATTCGAGTCCTTAAATCTATGAATATGCCGTGTTAATGCTACCTTACGTTTGTATCAAGATTAGCAATATGCAACTTTCAATATGTACTGTCTAGAGAACAGTATATTAAAAGAATGACATCATTTAACTCTTCTCTTGACTTGTATCAAACTGCTCTGGACTCTTCTCACCTGCTTCTATTATGTACTTCTGTTATGGTATTTACCTCACTCTGCCTTATATTTTCTTTACAGTTAAACACAATTAGATTGTGAGCTCTTCAGAGGCAAAGATCTTATTCATCTTTGTCTTCCTTTGTTATAGTTGATAAATACACTTTCAAAAGGAGTGAATATAAACAGAAAGCAAGCACTGGTACCAAAGTTCTATTCTCTAAGACTTCCAGTCTTTCTTGGGGTCTTAAGAAGATAGAAATTAGAAAATCTAGAACTAGAATTCTAGGATCTTTCTAGAATCATAACAAAAATCTACTGCTCGGCCTCCTTTTTACATACTTGGTGCAAATTCCATTTAGAAAACATTAACCTATTAGACAGGCAAAACCTATTTAGGAAGAATACAATATGTGTGGTAGAGAAACACCTGATTTGGGACTAAATTTTTTTTTTTAATTAAATCTTTATTGTTCAGATTATTACATTTGTTCCTCTTTTTTTTCCCCCCCATAACTCCCCTCCTCCCAGTTCCCGCCCCACCCTCCGCCCTCACTCCCCACCCACTGTCCTCATCCATAGGTGCACGATTTTTGTGGGACTAAATATTAAAACATGGTTCCTTCACATGTTTGCCATGTGAAATTAAGCAAATAGTTTAGCTCTTCTGAACTCGTATTTGAATAATAAACAGTTCCCTACACTGATATAAACTTTCCCTAAATGATGAGTGGCTGACTGTGCCTAAACTGTTTCTGCAAACAATATGATTTATGCCAAGCACCTGAATATTCCTTCTAGGAGTCTGGAATTTGGGTAAGTCTTAGGCAGAGGTTGCCTACATGATCAACCGCAACAAAAACCCAGGCACTGAGTTTCTGATGAGTGCCCCTGGTTGACAACATTTCACATGTGTTGTCAGAACTTATTGCTGGAGGAATTAAGTGTGTCCTGTGTGAGTCCAGTGAAAGAAGACTCAGAAACTGGTGCTTTATTTCCCCCAGATTTTGCCCCGTGTGTTTTTCCCTTGGCTGATTTCGCTTTATATCTTTTTGCTGTAATAAATCAAGTTGTGAGTATGACTATATTCTGAATCCTGTAAGTCCTCCTAGCAAATCAAACCTGGAGGTGATCTTAGGGATCTTAAACTCTTAGGGAGTTTAAGATATATAAAAATTACAGTGCCTACCCTCATACATTTGTATTCTTGTTCAACAAAGATCAGACATATAAGTGATACGTATAAATGACAATAGTAAATAATGATTTATTAAAGGTTAAGATGGTGTGGCTCCTATGAACCAGGAGGTCGAGGTTCAATTCCTGGCCAGGGCATGTGCCCTGGTTGTGGGCTTGATCCCAAGTGTGGGATGTGCAGAAGGTACCCAGTCAATTATGCTTTCCCATCACTGATGTTTCTATCTCTCCCTCTCTCTTCCTCTCTGAAGTCAATAAAAATATATTTAAAAGTGAAAAATAATTTTTAAAAGGTTAAGAGGAATGCTGAAGCATAAATTCTGGAGGAGTCCAGATGAGATTGAGAAAAATGTAAGTAGGTATATCTAGAGTGATGTTGCACAAAGAATAAATATTTAAGCAAAGCTACGAGGATCAGGGTGAACATAACATAGACTGACACAGTAATGAAGACAAATTAAGAAACTCAGGCTTTCTTACCAGAATACAGGAACTGAGCTTATCCAACAAGATGTGGAGGAGGATCTCAAGGACAAAGAAAACTTTCTGAAACTGCTGCACTGATAGAAACCATGCTTGAAAACAGACAACTCCTTTTATGTTTCCAATATTCACCCTGTGCTAACAATTCCCATTACTCTGCTTTTCATGTGCACTGGAGTAATCATGCCCACCATAAATACAGAACTGTAAAATTGTATTTCTATATCCAAGCACTTTGTTTAGTGTACCTCCTCTGATCATCTAGACTGCCATTTTACGATATCCATTTATAATTCTGTATCAACTGACTCTGCTTCTGCTTCCACAGAATCATCACTTTAAAAATCAAGTTGAACAGGTTAAGTAACAATTTCTACTCTTACACCTACTACTATTTCAAAACTATGAGCTCATTCATACTTTCACCAGTAACACATCCTCTGTAACTAGAGAATTTCAAACTAGTGTCTGTTTTGTTGTTTGTTTTTAAATTTTGAGCCGATATCAATCAATAGATTCACATAAAAATCAGAATTCTGGTTTCTCTTGAAATTTTTTAAAAATCTGGCAACACACTTTAAGAAAGGAGCACCATTAGGCTGCACACCTGAAACTAATGCAAATAATGTTGAATGGAAAGTAATTGAAAAATTTTAAAAATTTTTTTAAAATCTGGCAATAGGAGACCACACATTCCTGAAAGGCAAAAATCAGATGGAGCTGAGTAACAGCTGTCTCATCTAATACAGAGATGCTACTCTTTCAGCTTCATCATTCCCATCATATATGGATTTTTTAATTTCACACCCATACATGGATCTCATATGCTATGTGTGACCACTGTTGCTAGTTCCTATTTGAGTTTTTTGGCCACTGCAATAGACTATAAACTTGATCCTATTCCCTATTATAATCCTGGCACCTTACTCATTGCCAGTCATGTTGTCAATGCATAATACCTATTTGTTGAACCAGTGAATCAATAATATGCACCACAATGTAGACTCAATGCAGGGAAATAATTGTCCACAGTTGTATTTTTTGCTTATTAGCACATATACCAGATAATAATCACCTAATTGTTACTCTACTCTTCCCATCCCTTGCCTTCAACTATGTCTTTTAATTTGTTTTTCTTTCAAGTTTTCTGCCTTTTTTCGGGATCAGTCATCTCCTCTATTGGTTCTAGGTTTGCCATTTTATTTTATTCTTCTTTTAATGTAAAAGAAGTCTTCAATATCTACTTCAAATAATCCAGAATCTTTCAAGCTGAAGGTTTAAAGGGTGCCTTAGAAGAGAAGAAGAGCTAAAATATCCAAAAAACTATTTGGTGGTAGTCACTTTGTAATTAGATTAATGGATTAAAGTGATAAAGTGACCGAATGTCCTGAATTAGTTAGCACAGTGCTCTGCTCCTCCTTTTTGTTCTGGTGAAACTGGCCCAGATTCCGCTCGAGATTAAGTGTTCTCCAAGTTCTCACCATCTGAAAACAGGGAGGCTGTCAAACTGTAGGTTAAATGGCTGAGAAAGTTAGCATCTTCAGTCCAGACAGATTATAAGGCCAGGGTAAAATCTAGGCACTATTTTCCTTGAGACAAACTTAGGATGATGTTAATTAAGAAAATGAGTTTGACTGGGATGCAATTCCAAGAGGCAGAAAATGTGGACTGAAATTACTAAAAATAGAGATCCCAGTAGAGTCTGAATTCTGGAATGGCTTTGTAGTTGTAAGAGACAAAACCAAAATTTATTGAGCCCTCTTATGTTATGGGTATTATGCTGGAGGTTTTAGATGTATTCTTTCATTTTGTAATCTAATTTTATTCTACTCATTTCACAAAGGAGTTAACTAGTTAAAGAACCTGTTCCATTGATGTCTCTCTCTGAGCAACTAATAAGTGACAGGCCCAGAATACCAACCCCAGTCTTTCTGACTCTTTATTTTTTATTTATCTATTTAATTTACATATATTTTTATTGATTTCAGAGAGGAAGGAAGAGGGAGAGATAGAAACATCAATGATGAGAGAGAATCACTGATTGGCTGCCTCCTACACACCCCTACTGGGGATGGAGCCCACAACCTTGGCACGTGCCCCTGACCAGAATCGAACCCGAGACCTTTCAGTCCAGAAGCCAATGCTCTATCCACTGAGCCAAACCAGCTAAGCCCTAACTCTTTTTAAAAAAATGTTTTTATTTAATGAATAACATAAACTGATGAACAAAAACAGATCCAGAGACAGAGAAGCATCGATCAGACCTTCAAACCTCAGAGGGGAGGTAGGGGAGGGTGGGGGTCGGGGGAGAGTTCAACCAAAGAACTTGTATGCATGCATATGAGCCTAACCAATGGACACAGACACCAGGGGGGTGAGGGCACGAGTGGGGGGGGTGGGGAGGTAATGAGGGGATAAGGACACATATGTAAAACCTTAATCAATAAAGAAAAAAAGTTTTTATTGATATAAGAGAGAGGAAGGGAGAAGGAGAAATAAAAAGATCAATGATGACAGAGAATCACTGATTGGCTGTCTCCTGCATGCCCCGCACTGGGGATCAAGCCTACAACCCAGGCATATTCCCTGACTGGGAATCAAACCATGACCTCCTGGTTCATGGGTCAATGGTCAACCATTGAGCCACACTGGTTGGGCAGTCTTTCTGACTCTAATATGTACTTTTACCATACAAAAAAAAATGGCCAAGGTACAGAAAAGCAGTCAATATTAAGCACAACTAGCAGAGAGTTAGCAAATGGGAAGCCAGAGGCTGGAAACTCAACACCTGTATGACCAGGAATGAAAAATAACTCATCCTTCAGGGGCTAAAAATATATTTGTCATAATAAGATATAAACAGACTACATAAAATTGTTTTCTCTGGAAGCCTAGATTTTTCTCTTAAGACCCTGAAGTAGTGTGTGTCATTAATATGTTATGTTGGGCAGTAACAGACTTTTAGAGCCTCAAATTCCTTCTTAATAAATTCAATAAAGAGGGAAAAAATATGATAGTGTCTGCTGGAGATGATAAGGGAAGGATTAATCAAGAAGATGAATACCAGTTTGAGTTTATATGATTGGCCAGAGAAGAGTCTCTTTTCCTCTCTGGCTACTTGAGGATCAGTCTTTACCATGAATGACTATCCAGAGCAGGAAGTCCATGACCAGCAGACTACTTCAGCCGGAACCAATAGTCATTGATGTCCTTCACCCCGGAAGGCAATAGTACCCAAGACAGAAATTCCAGGAAAAACTAGCCAAAATGTGTAAGACTACACCAGGTCTCATCTTTGTGTTTGGATTCAGAACCCATGGTGGTGCCCAGCCGGCATGGCTCAGTGGCTGAGTGTTGATCTAAGAACGAGGTGGTCACAGTTTGATTCCTGTTCAGGGCAGAGGCTCAGTCCCCATTGTGGGGTGTGCAGAAGGCACCAGTCAATGGGACTCTCTCGTCGTTGATGTTTCTCTCTCTCCCTGTCCCTTCTTCTCTGAAATCAATAAAAATATATTGCGAGATAGAGAGAGGAACAGAAAGAGAAACAGATTGAATAGTCTATTGGCTAGGTTACATTATCAAGTGACCAGCTTAGGAACCTGGCATCTCTAGGGCTCTCTGAGATGAACTGAGAGACCAGCTCTTACTCAGTTCCTTCTACCTTCTATGCTAGTGGGTCTCCATCCAAGATTCCTAGGAGAGTATAACTGACTGACCTAGCATTTCCATCTCTGTGATCTGGGAGGTGGGGTTTTGTGCTTGCAGTTAATTAGAATCCAGGCAGCAGAGGTGAGCAGGTAGATCCCCAAAGGAGGGTTTGGCGAGTAGATTAAAAAGGGGGAGGGGGGAGTAGCAGTGTGGATTCCTCGGTAAACTATGGGACAATTACTGTGCAAAACTTAAGAACTCCCTTAACTCAAATAAATTAATTCTTCATCTAAACACGTATTAATTTAGTTAAACCTCTGGAATCGTTGACTTCATCCCACTGAGCTAACATTTTCGTTTTGGTCTCTACAACTGTTTCCCTTTCAGGTAATTCCCAGATTGGTACCCACTGCTTCTGAGACGGGACTCAGACTAATCATCCTTTGAGACAATACTGGAAGAAATCATTAAAACGATAACACTCGGAGAAAGGAGCCCTGCGAGCAAGCAGAACGACCTCAAACCTCAGCGGTCCTTCTCTGGAACTCGGGAACAAGGTCGCCAGCCAAGGAGCTCCCAGGCGCAGCGAAGTCGGCAGAGCGTCGGCCCTTGACGACGACGTAGAGCCGAACTGCACGTTGGGAACTGTAGTTCCACGGAGAAAGGGCCGAGGGGAGAACGCCGCACACGCGCACGAGGAGCTCTGGGCAACAAAGACGCCGGCGTGCGCGCGCGCGCGCCGGAGAAAGAGACGGGCGGGCGTGTACGCGCGGCCGCGGCTCTGAGCTCCTAGAGGCGGCCTGAGAGGACAGAGAGAGGGAGGGGCAGAAGCCACCGACCTCAGGAAGGGAGAAGGGGTTGTGGCTCTTGGCCGCACGCAGAGAAAGGGGCGGGGCCGGCGGGCGGGGCGCGAAGGTGCCGAGCTCCCGGGACCGGCCGGCGCGCGGGGCTCTGCGGCCCTCGCCGTCCCAGTGGCCGCTGCCGTCATTTGGTCGCCGTCGGTGTGCGGGAGGCGGGTTATGGCGGCGGCGGCAGTGGGATCTGTGGATGAATTCTCCGGGCGGACGACGGAAGAAGAAAGGCTCCGGCGGCCCCAGCAGCCCGGTGCCTCCCAGGCCTCCGCCCCCCTGCCCGGCCCCCGCCCGGCCCGCCCCCAGGCCGGCCCCTCCGCCGGAGTCGCCGCATAAGCGGAACCTGTACTACTTCTCCTACCCGCTGTTCGTCGCCTTCGCGCTGCTGCGTTTAGTCGCCTTCCACCTGGGGCTCCTCTTCGCGTGGCTCTGCCAGCGCTTCTCTCGCGCCCTCATGGCCGCCAAGAGGAGCTCCCCGACCGCGCCGGCCTCGGCCTCGCCCCCGCTGCCGGTGCCGGGCGCGGAGGCCGAGCTGGTCCGAGCCTTCCACAAACAGGCCTTCGACTACATCTCCGTCGCCCTGCGCATCGACGAGGACGAGAAAGGTAACGGGAGGGCCGGGGGAAGGGGCGGCGGCGCCGGGGAGAAAGCCTTGGGGTCGCCGAGGGAGGGCCACACCTGCGGCCCTATCCTGCTGGCGCCGGCGGTGCACCCCTTAGAATTGGTCCTCCCTCCGCGCGTGACTGCTCCCCGCAGGCAGACCTGCATCCTCCGCGATTCTCAGAACCTCTCCCTTTTCGGGGCACCCTAGCTGTCGACTCTGTTTCAGACACCTGCCTGTTCTTACCCTTCTCCTGACCCAAGTCCCTATTGGACATCCAGACGTGCTGGTGACAGCTGACAGTTGTCCTAGAGTGACCACACGGATCCTTTCTAGCGCTGCAAACAGCGTGTGGCTTCCCCGAGCCAGGTTTCCAAAAGGCTTTGATATCGAAGAAGCTGCGACTTGTTAAAAGGCTTTTAATGAAAGCAGAGTACTGTAGTACTGGGGGGTGGCGGGGAGGAGAGAGAACAAATAATGACTTAATTTTGAAAGGAACAGCTGCATATGATTACAGCTGCATTTGCATTTTGTAAAGTTTAATGACGGTCACTGTATCAATGTAATGACTACTGAGTATTTTTCAGGAAAGTTCTATTTTAGCATAAAACTTTTGCCCCTGGTTAATTGAGTGTTATCTAAGTCAGTATTCCGGTGTAGCTCTAAGTTTCTACATTGAAATGTTAAGCGAATGAGTAGGATAACTTATACATATGATTTTACAATAAAACGTGAAGATTTTAGGATAATGTATGTTAGTCTTTCTGTGTGCCAGGTACTGTGCTCTTAGCTCTTTGCATGTGTCATCTGTTTAATTCTCTCAATTACCCTGTGAGGTGAAGGTACTGTTAGTGTCATCATTTCACAGATGAACAGACTGAGGCTCCAACCTCAGTGATTCCAAACCTTTGCTAATTGGTAATGTAAAATTTTTTATGGAAGATGATAAATGCTGAGATCTTCTTTTCCCTCTAACTACCAAAGAACACTTTTCCACCACACCTCAATTAAGTACTCACTTGCATTGTCCTTTTTGTAAAATATATATATATATATTTTTTTTTTATTGATTTCAGAGAGGAAGGGAAAGGGATTAAGATATAGAAACATCAATGGTGAGAGAGAATCATCTTTGGACTGCCCCCTGGACGCCCCCCACTGGGGATTGGGCCTTGCAACCTATGACCTCCTGGTTCATTGGTTGACACTCAACCACTGAGCCACACGGGGGAACTGTCCTTTTTTTTTTTTAAACAATCTGCACTTCATTTGTAGTCTATCGCTCCACTACCAACTCCAGAAACTGTTCTAGAATTTCTGTTTTGTTGAAACCTATTTCCTTTGTGGGGTCTGAGAGTGAGAAGTAGGATGTAAGGATAGAGACGGATATTCATCGTTTTGGAGTGTAAGGACAGAGCGAAGATTAAGAGAGTTCAAGAAAGGCGAGACATTTAAGAAAAGAATGCCAGCTATTTGTGGAAGGAAGTGTTTTGTTAACTGCTTCATTCTTTACCACCTCTTAGGAACATCCAAAGATCTCTTGGGGAGGACGAAGAAGGGTACCGTCAATCCTTCCTAGAGAAGCACTGTTTTATTGTGGTAGCCTATTCTTACAGGGCCCTCTGAAGTTTAGTAATGTAGGTCAAAGATATTGTAGAATAGAGGAAATATGTTTAAAGGTAGATTAGTTGTTGTGTTTAGGAGGAGAATGCCAGAAAATACAAGGAAATTTTAGCTTAACGCTGGGTGATGGGAGTTGGAGATACGATAAGAGGAGAGGTCAAGGAAAACCTAAGTATGAAAGAAAGGAACATGGGCTTTCAGATTTAAAGAGAAATCATTTCTGTGTGAGGGATAAGTGACAGAAGTAGAATTCAGACCTTGGGTTTCATGCTGGTAATTTTTCTTTGAGTATTATGTATATGCATATATCTATTGTATTTAAATCATATTAAATAGTTTAAGTATAAATAGGTTCAGCAATCTATGTACCCCATAGTTTACCTTTTTTCTACTGATGATGTTTCTATTCAAAGATTTTTGCTTTATTTATGCTTTAGTTTCTAAAGAGGACATCAGAATGGTTTATGGTAACTCCTTAGTTTCAATTCTACAACCGATGCATCATAGGCTAAAATAAATTAGTTAAAACTGAAACAAACTAGTTATATATTCCTTTTCCTTTAAAAATGAAGTAAAACTGAGTTTGTATTATCATGGTTGTTTTTCGATCTAAAGTTTTTCCTTTGCATATGGGAAGTTTTTGTATTTGAGCCATAATCCGGTAGTTGTAAGAGTTCACATTTCAAGTCTATATGCCTCTCAGATATCCTAGACAGAACAAAACTTAATTCCAAGAGAATTTCATTCTCCCTCTTTCCCCACTGCATTAAAAATATATATGAACGCCGAAACCGGTTTGGCTCAGTGGATAGAGCATCAGCCTGCGGACTGAAAGGTCCCAAGTTCGATTCCGGTCAAGGGCATGTACCTGGGTTGCGGGCACGTCTCCAATGGGAGATGTGCAGGAGGCAGCTGATCGATGTTTCTCTCTCATCGATGTTTCTAACTCTATCCCTCTCCCTTCCTCTCTGTAAAAAATCAATAAAATATATTTAAAAATATATATATATATATATGAACAAATAGAAATGAATTTGATATGCAGTTGTTTTTTTTTATTTTTAGTCCTCAGCAGAGGATCTTTCCATTGGCTTTTTAGAGAGAGAGAGAGAAAGAGCGGGAAAGACAGAGAAATATCCATGTGAGAGAAACACATCGATTGGTTGCCTCCTGCACAAACCCGGGACCCTTCAGTCCGCAGGCCAACGCTCTACCCACTGAGCCAAACCAGCTAGTGCAATATGCAGTCTTTAAAGGTTTTCTAACTCTGTGGTAAACCATTAAGGGGCCTGTAATGTCATGCACTGCCATTCCCCTTAGCAACTTGACTTAGCTTCTAAATGTACTTTTTTTAAAATTGTTGAACATCTTTGGAAAACTGACAACCTATGATATCTATATATGGAGAAACTGAAATTTAAAGAGTAATCTAACCATAGCAGAACCAAGAACAGAGTTTAGTTGAACAGATTCATAATTTTACACGTTTTGTTTCATACTAAGCAGGCTCTGTTTATAATGCTAACTAGAGGCCCGGTGCACAATATTTGTGCATGGGTAGGGTCCCTAGGCCTGGCCAGTAATCAGGGCCAATCCAGGCCTTCCAGCTGCTGGCCAGGGTCTTCTTCTGGCTGCCAGCCAAGGCCTTCCTTCCCCAGCTGCTGGCTGCTGGCCGGGGCCTTCCTTCGTTCCGCACCATCCTCTGGTGGTCAGCGCACATCATAGCAAGCGATCAAACTCCTGGTCTAGTCAAACTCCCGACACTTTGCATATTAGCCTTTTGTAGGTATAGGTATAGATATAGGACCCCTTGGATACTTGGGATAAAAGAGGAAGTTGTAATAGTGGTTCTTTGGATTAACCAGAACATGACCTATCATGTTTCACATGGCTCCTGCAGGTAGACTAGCCTGATGTTTCCTGGATAATACAATGCTGCAGCTTGTCTAGGTGTGGTTCGAATATGTAGGAGTTGACAGTAAGGTTGTATCAAAGAGAGAACTCCAGTTTCTCAGGATGTTGTGGGGCTGAAGAATCTAATATCAAGGACAGAAATTGTTTAAATAAAATATTTTTCTAATTATTTCTAGTCAGTTTGTATTAAAAATAACAGGTTTTTTAATTTCGGCCGGAACTGCCATCTTCCAATTAATTCGCCAAAATGACTAACACAAAGGGAAAGAGGAGAGGCACCCATTATATGTGTTTTAGAAAACATGGAGTTGTTCCTTTGGCCACATACATGCAAATCTATAAGAAAGGTGATATTGTGGACATCAAGGGAATGGGCACTGTTCAAAAAGGAATGCCCCAGAAATGTTACCATGGCAAACTGAAAGCGTCTACAATGTCACCCAGCATGCAGTGTGGCATTATTGTGAACAAGCAAGTTAAGGGCAAGGTTCTTGCCAAGATAATTTTACATATTGAGCATATTAAACACTCCATGAGTCGAGATAGCTTCCTGAAACGTGTGAAGGAAAATGATCAGAAAAAGAAGGAAGCCAAAGAGAAAGGTACCTGGGTTCAACTGAAGCGTCAGCCTGCTCCCAGAGAATCACGCTGTGAGAACCAATGGAAAGGAGCCTGAGCTGCTGGAACCCATTCCCTATGAATTCATGGCATGATAACTGGGGGGAAAATAAAAAAGACTTCTGTGTTGATAAAAATGTTTCTCTTGCCCTAGCTGGTTTGGCTCAGTGGATAGAGCATCAGTCTGCGGACTGAAGGGTCCCAGGTTCCAGTCAAAAGCACATGCCCGGGTTGCAGGCTCATCCCCAGTAGGGGGTGTGCAGGAGGCAGCTGATCAATGATTCTCTCATCATTAATGTTTCTATCTCTCTCTCCCTCTCCTTTCCTCTCTGAAATCCAACCAAAAAAAATATTTTAAAAAATCTTTCTCTTAATTGAGTGGAAGTGTGGCGTCCCTTCCCCCCAACGAATAATTAAAGAAAACTTTGTGTCCTAAAAAATATATATATTTATATGTCAGGTTTTATGAAAAATAAATTTCCAGCCCAGCAGGTGGCTCCGTTGGTTGAGCATTGAACTGTCCACCAAAAAGGTTGTTGGTTTGATTTCCTCAAGCCCCATATCTTGTTTGTGTGTCAGGCTACATAACCTTGGTTGTGGGTTCGAATCCCATATGGAAGGCAACTGATAGATGTTTCTCTTTCACATTGATGTTCTTTCTCCCGCTCCTTTTCCATCTCCCTTTCCCCTTCCCTCCCCTTCCCCCTCTCTTCCAATCTCTCTAAAAATCAATAGAAAAAGTATCCTCACTCCTCGGATGAAGATTTATTTTTTTAATTAGGCACCTAGTGGTACCATGTGGTTTTAATTTGTATTTCACTAACAACTAATGAGCACATCTTTTCTTGTGCTTTGCCATTTATGTCTCTTCTTATGGTAAACTGTATGTTTTGATCTTTGACCACTGTTTTTCTAATGGGTTACTTGTGTGTTTTTATCATTGTATTTAAGAGACCTTTATATATTCTGGTTATAAGTCCTTTATTAGGCATGTTGTTTTGCAAATATTTTCTCCCAGTAAATCTGTGGCTTTTCATCATCTTAACTCTGTGTTATGAAGAGCAGGAGCTTTTAATTTTAGTGAAGTCTAGTTTTTTTCTCCTAAGGTTTGTGATTTTTATGTTCTGTTTAACAAGTCTCTTCTAAGCCAAGATTACAAAGGATTTTGTCTATATTTTCTTTTATATAAATTTTATATTTTTAGGTTTTACATTTAGGTGTATGATCTATTTCAAGTTAATTTTTGCATGTCACATGAAGGTGGCTTTTTTTTCATATCTACATCCATTATTTCAACATCATCTTTTTTAAAAAAAAACTTTTATAAATTTTTTGAAGGGAGAGGAAAGAGAGAGAGAGAGAGAGAGAGAGAGAGAGAGAGAGAGAAACATCAATGTGAGAATGAAACATTAATTGGCTGCCCTCCTGCACAACCACTGCCATGCAATCCGGTCATGTGCCCTGACTGGGAATCAAACTGGCAGTCTTTTGGTGCACAGATGACACTCAACAAACTGAGCCACACCAGCCAGGGCCTAACATCATTTTTTTAAAAAATAAATCTTTATTGTTCAGATTATTACAGATGTTCCTCTTTTTTCCCCCCATAGCTCCCCTCCACCTGGTTCCCACCCCCACCCCATGCCCTTATCCCCCCGCCACAGTCCTCATCCATAGGTGTAAGATTTTTGTCCAATCTCTTCCCGCACCCCCCACACCTCCTTCCCCCAAGAATTGTCAGTCCACTCCCTTTCTATGCCCTGCTTCTATTATATTCACCCACTTATTCTGACTTAATTTTTAGATTCACTTGTTGATAGATATTTATTTGTTCTCACTTTGTTGTATACATTTTTATCTTTACCTTTTCTTCTTCTTCCTCTTCTTAAAGAATATCCTTCAGCATTTCATATAATCCTGGTTTGGTGGTGATGAACTCCTTTAGCTTATTCTTGTCTGTGAAGCTCTTTATCTGACCTTCAGTTCTGAATGATAGCTTTGCTGGATAAAGTAATCTTGGTTGTAGGTTCTTGGTATTCATCACTTTGAATATTTCTTGCTACTCCCTTCTGGCCTGCATGGTTTCTGTTGAGAAATCAGCTAACAGTTGTATGGGTACTCCCTTGTAGATAACTAACTGTTTTTCTCTTGCTGCTTTTAAGATTCTCTCTTTGTCTTTAGCCCTTGGCATTTTAATTATGATGTGTCTTGGTGTGGTCCTCTTTGGATTCCTCTTATTTGGGGTTCTCTTCGCTGCTTGGACTTGTAAGTCTATTTCTTTCATTAGGTAGGGGAAGTTTTTTGTCATGATTTCTTCTAATAGGCTTTTAGTATCTTGCTCTCTCTCTCTTCTTCTGGCACCCCCATAATTCGGATATTGGTACACTGAATTATTACATCCCTTGGATGGCGATGTAAATTGAGTGGGGCAGAGCAAACAGCATGGGCTGTCGTCAGCCCTCTCCTCAACTCCTCACGTCTCCGAGTCCCCGAGTCCCTGAGTCCCGCGCTTGAAGTTGTCCCAGAGGCTCCTTACACTATCTTCATATTTTTGGATTCTTTTTGCTTTTCAGGATGGGTGTTTTTTGCTTTCTCATATTTCAAATCTTTGACTTTATTCTTGAGATCCTCTAGTCTGCTGTTGGATCTCTGTATATTATTCTTTTTTTTTAAAATATATTTTTATTGATTTTTTACAGAGAAGAAGGGAGAGGGATAGAGAGTTAGAAACATCGATGAGAGAGAAACATCAATCAGCTGCCTCCTGCACACCACACACTGGGGATGTGCCCACAACCAAGGTACATGCCCTTGACTGGAATCGAACCTGGGACCCTTCATTCTGCAGGCTGACGCTCTATCCACTGAGCCAAAACAGTCAGGGCTGAAGTGTCATATCTTTTATAAATCAAGATATGTTTGACTCTATTTCTGTTTCTGTATTCTATTCCATTTACTTATTTTTTCTCTCCTCAGTCCCAAACTTTTAAATTTTGATAAGGTGCTTCCACATGGCTTTTTGTTTTCATAATTTTCTTGAATTTTTTTGCTGTTTTTCAAGATTATAAAGTTAGACTTATTTTGTTGAAGTCACTCATTCTAAGATGTGCACCAATGTCTGCTTTTCATAGTCCTGGGTCCAGAAGCAGATTAGGCAGAGACTCAAAGCCTCCAGAGATCAACCTCTACCTGAAGTCTGTTATTTTCAGTTTTAATGAGACTCAGGCTATAGACTACTGCAATCTGTAGATTCCACAGGGTGGGGCGAGATGTTTTCCAACAGGTTGGAGTGTATATTATTCTTAATTTCAGTCAGTGTGTATTTAATTTCTGACTGGTCCTTTTCCATATTTTTGGCATTCTCATTAATATCCGTGAAGGTCTCACTAAATTCCTCGGAGGTTCGTAGAAGATTCTTGAGTAACCTTAAAACTGTGGTTTTGAACTCTATGTCCAGTAGTTTGCTGTCCTCCATTTCTTTCATTTGTGATATGTTTCTTGTTCTCCGCATTTTGTCTGACTGCAAGGACCCACTGTGTCTATAGTGGAAGAACTGCTGTGCTGGAAACACCCTTATGGGGTAGGACTTGCTTCAGTGGGGCTTTGGTGCTCCCTGAGTCTGCCTCTTGAGTGTGTCCCTTATGGATGTGAGGAGTTGAAATCTGATATCTGACCCCTGGGTACCCTGGCTCCGGGATCTCCAAGTCAACCACTCTGTGAGTCCACCCAGCAGGAGCTACAGTGATATCAGCAGATTTCTCCTCTTTGTTTGGGGTTTGGAAGTTTTGGAGCTCTCTGACCCAGCTGCAGTTTGTTAGGTTAGGCTGTAAAAGGTCAGGCGGTTCCTTTGCCCTGCTTGGGTGGGGATGTAAATTGAGTGGGGCAGAGCAAACAGCAAGGGCTGTCGTCAACCCTCTCCGCAACTCCTCACGTCTCCGAGTCCCCGAGTCCCTGAGTCCCGCGCCCTTACAGTAACAATGATCCCTGCGAGCAGCTCTGCGAGAAAGCCACCCTGGCTTTCCAACCCGCTGCAAGACAGTCCAGTTTCTCCCCGTAGTAGTCTGGGTCCCCAGAGTCTCGCCGTAAACGAGTTCAGTGTATTCGAAAGCTTGTATCCTCTTCCGATTGAAAAAAACCATGCACCCAGGTGCAGCCCACCTCGCTTGCACCTCTGTACCTCTGCTCTTGGCGCCTCTGTATGTCCTACCCAGTCTCAATGCACTTTTTTCTTTCCTTCTAGTTGTAGAACTTCCACTCAGCCAGCTTTCCCGTGGTTCTGCATGATAGCTGTTTTGTCTTTTAGTTGTAGTTTTAATGTGGTTGTGGGGGGCAGCACGTACAGGTTTATACCTTATGCCGCCATCTTGGTTCTCCCCCCAACATCATTTTTTGAGAAGGCTGTTCTTTCTCCATTGAATTACATAGTTGTCTTTGTCAGAGTCAGCCAATAATATATGTGTAGGTCAGGCATTCTTTTCTGTTCAGTTGACCTATATGTCTATCCTTTCTCCAGTAGTCTTCTACTTTTAGGTAAGAAATATCTATATGTATTTTATATTGTGCTGACTTATGAGTTTTAAATAATGCAGTAAATCAACTACCTGTTACCAAAGAATATTAGGTAATTGAATAATTATTGAGCTGTGAATTTATTTGTAATCAGTCCTTTCATTTGCCTATGGTAATGCACTAAAACTGAGAACATTTTGTTCAGATGTAACCAGTGAGAACTGTCATACGCAGCTATTAGAAGTATAAATTGGTACAAGCACTCAAAAAGCAGTTTGTACGTTTCTCATGAATAGAGAATAAGTGATGAGCTGTGATCCATCAATTCTACTTCTTAAGCATATACCCTAGAGAAACTGGCACATATGCATAAGGGGACAGGCACAAAAATGTTTATTGTAGCCTTATTTGAGATGTTGAAACACTGGAAACAACCTAAGTATCTTTTATTTAGGTTGTTGAATAAATTATAGGATGAAATAGGATAATATACAGAAGTCAAAAAGAATGAATTAAGTCTCTATATAGCAAATAAGATCTCAAACAATGCAGCGCCGACTGGTGTGGCCTAGTTGGTTGAGTGTCATACCATACATCAGAAGGTTGCATTGACCTCTGAACCAGGAGGTCATGGTTCAATTCCAGATCAGGGCACATGCCTGGGTTTGTGGCTTGATCCCTAGTAGGGGGTGTGCAGGAGGCAGCCGATCGGTGATTCTCTTTCATCATTGATGTTCCTATCTCTCTCTCCTTCTCCTTTCCTCTCTGAAATCAATAAAAATACTTTTTTTTTTTTTAAGATGAAAGTCGGGGAGATTAAATTCAGGTCATTTACATTGGCCTCCTTTCCTCATAAGACTTCCTTCATTGAAGTCTATGTCCACCTCTTGGAGATTCACAAATATGTTAAGATGCTAACGATACTGAGAAGTCATATAGTAATAGTTTTCAAATTTATTTTATCACAAGCCTCTTTTTCATGTATACCTAATAACAGCATGCTTTGGGAGATATTTAGTGTGTTCTTTATACTTGTGATATATACAAATAATTATTTCTCTTTTAAAGCAGGACAAAAGGAGCAAGCTGTGGAATGGTATAAGAAAGGTATTGAAGAACTAGAAAAAGGAATAGCTGTCATAGTTACAGGACAAGGTAAGGTTATATTTACATTTGTTTAGGAGCCATCCAGATTATATTCACAATTGCCTTGATTTTAGATCCATTTGTCTTAATAAAAGTATTTAAACGTTTTTAAAAACATAATTTTTAAAAAAATATATATTTTATTGACTCCCTACAGAGAGGAAGGGAGAGAGACAGAGAGCTAGAAACATCGATGAGAGAGAAACATTGATCAGCCGCCTCCTGCACACCCCCCACTGGGGATGTGCCCGCAACCCAGGTACATGCCCCCGACCGGAATCGAACCCGGGACCCCTCAGTCCACAGGCCGACACTCTATCCACTGAGCCAAACCGGTTTCGGCTAAAAATGTAATTTTTAAATGTAATCAGCCTATGTTAATGTTTGTAGACTTAAAGTTCATGTGTTTTTATCTAGGCAGAAATAAAGTTAAAACCAGAAATGCTCAAACTTGATTGATTGCCTGTAGTAGTCAGGCAAAAAAACAGTGTATTACTTGTGTCCTTGGACCTACTGTTAGTGATGTTTTAGCCTTATGTTTAGCCATATATTTATTTTTTTTTTTGGTACCAATTTTCACTATAACAGTTTCACTTTCCTACAGTAATTATACCGGGGTGCTGTGTGCAGGTACACACACGTGTGTTTCTTTTTTCTTTTTATTAAAATAAAGTTGATATAATATACCTGGGTGTCTTTGATCTTAACCTGCCTCCAAGTGTGATACCTTTCTTCCCACCCAAAATATTAATCTATAGTCATATTTTTGAAATCTTTCTACATTGTTGAGGCAGTGGGGAGTGGTTAATCTACAGACTCCCCTTTGCACTTGTATTGCTTGACTGCATGTTAGAATATGCACTATAAGTGTTTTACTTTGATTCACATTTGTCTTTTTAAAACCAAAGTAGTTATGTCATATCTTTACTTTCCTATCACCTAAATTAAAAAATTGTAGGGTAAGAAATAAGTTTCAAAATTCATGGAATACCACAGTAGATCTGAAACCAGCATATAGAACTGTAGCTTATTTTTTGAAAGCTATTATTTGAAAATAATATTTTATTAATTTTTAACATATGTTTTTACTAGCTGGTTTTGCTCAGTGGTTAGAGCATCGAACTGTGGACTGAAGGGTCTCGGGTTCAATTCCAGTCAAGGGCATATGCCTGGGTTGCAGGCTCGATCCCCTGGGGTGTGCAGGAGGAAGCCAATCAATGATTCTCATCATGGATGTTTCTGTCTCCCTCTCCTCCTTACTTCTTCTTTGAAATCAATAAAATATATTAAAAAGTATATATGTTTTTATTGATTTTTACAGAGAGAGAAAGGGAGAGAGATAGAGAGATAGAAACATCAATGAGAGAAAAATATCACCGATGTTTTTTTCTCCTGCACACCCCCACTGGGGATTAAGCCCTAAACCTATGCCTGTGCCCTGACTGGGAATCGAACCAGTGACCTCTTGGTTCATGGGTGGATGCTCAACCACTGAGCCACACCGGCCAGACTTTTCTAAATTCTTTTTATAAAGACTCTGACTCCCCATGAGATTAGTTGGGCTAGTATTTTATCTTGAAGCAATATTAGTAAGGAAACATAGGTATTTTAATTCTTTTTTTTTCTTTTCTTTCAGGTGAACAATGTGAAAGAGCTAGACGCCTTCAAGCTAAAATGATGACTAATTTGGTTATGGCCAAGGACCGTTTACAACTTCTAGGTATCAATGAATTTTATAATTGGAATGAATTGTATCTGAAATGTGTGTTCATTGAAACGTTTAATGTAGATGGAAATAGATGAATGATCTTGATAATGTGATCTAGGGTTTTTTATTATAGAAAAGTTCTAACATGCAAAATAGAAGAATATAATGATAATTATCCATCACTTAGCTTTAATAACTATGAGCCCATAGTCTTTTTCTTTTTTTTTGCTAACATGTGATGCGTATTTTATTGCTATTTTTCAATGCATTAATAAGTACATAGTTAAAGTTTTTTTTAGTTTACCCCATAGTCAGTCTTGATTTATCTATACCAAAGGCTTGTAAATTATAGCCCATGAGCTAATCCCAGTTCACTGCCCATTTTTATGAATTGGCACACAGCTACTCTCATTTCTTTATACACTGTCTGGCTGCTTTCATGCTACAGTGACAGAGTTAAATAGTTGATACAAAGATCATATGACTCTCAAAGACAAGATATAGCTTTTTAAAATATATACATTTTTATTGATTTCAGAGATTAAGGGAGAGAGAAATAGAAACATCAATGATGAGAAAGAATCATTGATCGGCTGCCTTCTGCACGTCCCACACTGGGGATCGAGCCCACAACGCAGATATATGCCCTGACTGGAAATCAACCAACTAAGCCACACCGGCCAGGGCAAATTTTCCTTTTAAGTAGATGATTGTATGGGGATTGCAAGTGAAAGGATCAAGAAACAAGATTACTGTTTTATTTTAAATTATTGATTGCACAATGTTTAGTCATTCTAAAAAGAAACATTAAACTAAGTTTACATTCTTGAACAAAAATGAGTAGGAACAGGTTCACATTAGCAGTGTACTGCTACTATGTACATGTGTGTGTTTCCATGCATTTATAGGGTCCTGGATTCGATTCCGGTCAAAGGCGCATACCTTGGTTGCAGGCTCCTCCCCGACCTGGGCCCTGCTTGGGGCTTGGGCAGGAGGCAACCAATTGATGTGTTTCTCTCACATCAATGTTTCTCTTTGTCATTCCCTCTCTCTCCCAGTCTCTTTGAAAACTAATGGAAAAATATCCCCCGTCCTAGTTATTATCAAAGCTAAGGATTTAATTTCTGATTATTTTTACTGTATAATGAATGTTTATGTGAACTTTTGTCACATTCCATTGAAGAGAGTGTTAATAAAGAAGACATTTACAAATCAGTTTTCTAATTTATATTATTTATATTATTTTTTAAATTGACTTTTAGAGGAATGGAGAGGGATAGAGAGAAACATTGATGAGAGAGGAATATCATCGATTGGCTGCCTCCTGCACTCTCTCTACTGGGGATTGAGCCCACCAGAAATTGAACCTCTGACCTCTTGATTCCTGGGTCAACCCTCAACTGCTGAGCCATACTGGCCAGACTCTAATTTATATCTTTTGCCAACACAAAAGGTTCTTTCTCAGTATGGTGATTTGAACAGTATTATCATTGAGAAAAATCAGATGACCTACCTGTTAACTAACAAGAACAACAAAAACCCCAGCTCTGAGGTATATTCTATCAGCCAGTTCTAGGATACAAAAGCTGTGCAGTACTTTGTGCTTTGTGCAAAAAGGGTAGCTGCTATTTAACCTGTCCCAAAAGCATGTGTGGTATACCATAAACCAAGCATGATGCCTACTTGTCTAACCATAGAAATGGAAGTTTAGGAGAGTTAGTATATATGTGGTATATTTGTGCATGTATTCATTAACTTTCTAGTATTGAAGAAAATAATCAGTTATGATAACTTGGAATGTTTCAACAATATTAATGTAAAAATTGAGCCCCTGTTGTGACTGACGCATAGGGTAGGTACTTTATGTATATATGTATATACTCAGTGAATTCATGCACCAGTGGGGTCCCTCAGCCCGGCCTGTGTGATCAGGCTGAAACCAGCTCTCCCACATTCCCTGTGGGGTCTCGGATTGCAAGAGGATGCAAGCCAGGCTAAGGGACCCCACCGGTGCACGTTGGAGGAATGTGGGAGGTTGACCAGCCGGGGAGGGACCTCAGGAGAGCTCCAGGACATGTCCGGCCAGTCTCGCTCACCCATCAGCCGGGCCCCAGCAGCAAGCTAACCTAACAGTTGGAGCATCTGCCCCCTGGTGGTCAGTGCACGTCATAGCAACTGGTTTACCAGTCGACTGCCCCCTGGCGGTTAGTGCATGTCATAGTGAGTGGTTGAGCAGCCTTATTATATCATTAGCATATTATGCTTTGATTGGTTGAGCAGACGACTGGACACTTAGTATATTAGGCTTTTATTATATAGGATTTTATTTAATCCTTGAGACCATCAGAAAACTGAAGCTAAAGCAAGTTAATGCTAGTAAGTGGTAGAGCAGGATGTTTGTCAACTAACAGTATTGATTGACTTGAATGGGGAAAAAGAGTGCAGCAGTGATGTAGGGTGGCAAGGAATTTCAAACTGCTACCCTCTTGAGCTTCAGGTGCTAGGTAGGCCTAGACCTAGATCATGAGAGAAAATTTGTTGTTATTTGAAGTAGGGATAGAATTGAAATAATCCTTTTATATTTTAGGTTAACTTTTAAAATAGGTGATACAGGCACATGCCACAAAAGTTTAAGTATAAAAATCAATCATCCCATAATATTCTCCAACCACTCCTTTCCCTTCCCAAGGGGCAGCTGCTGTCACCAGTTTCTCTGTATCCTTTTTTTTAAAAAATATATTTTATTGATTTTTTTACAGAGAGGAAGGGAGAGGGATAGAGAGTTAGAAACATCGATGAGAGAGAAACCTCAATCAGCTGCCTCCTGCACACCGCCAACTGGGGATGTGCCTGCAACCAAGGTACATGCCCTTGACCGGAATCGAACCTGGGACCTTTCAGTCCGTAGGCCGACGCTCCATCCACTGGGCCAAACCGGTTTGGCTCTCTGTATCCTCTTTATTGATTTTATAAAGAGGAAGGGAGAGGAATAGAGAGCTAGAAACTCTATGAGAAACATCGATCAGCTGCCACCTGTACGCCCCCTACTGGGGATTGAGCCTACAACCAAGGTACATGCCCTTGACCAGAATTGAACCAGGGAGCTTCAGTCTGAGGGCTGATGCTCTATGCACTGAGCCAAACTGGTTCAGGTTCTCTGCATCCTTTTTAGAGATAATCTTTGTGTATAGTACTAATTCTCCCCTTACGGTTTTGTTTTCTGTAGTTTCAGTTACCTGCAGTCAACTGCAATCTAAAAATATTAAATAGAAAATTCCAGAAAGAAACAGTGTATAATTAAATTGCATGCTGTTCTGAGAAGCATGATGAAATCTCAAGTCTTCTCACTCTGTCCCTTTGTAAATCATCCCTTTGTCCAGCACATCCACACTGTATTTGCTACTTGCCTATTAGTCACTTAGTGGCCATCTCAGTGATCAGATCAGTTTTTAGAGAGAGACCACATTCATATAACTTTTATTACAGTATATTGTAATTGTTCCATTTTGTTAGTTATTGCTGCTAATCTGTTACTGTGCCTAATTTGTAAGTTAAACTTTATTATAGGTGTGTTTGTATAGGAAAATCCATAGTGTATGTAGGGTTCGGTACTATCCGTGCTTTCAGGGATCCACTGGGGGTCTTGGAATGTATCCCCTGCAGATAAAAGGAGACTACTGATACAAGTGTGCACAAATAAATGGTAAGGTATTGAACACATAGTTCTGAAGCATGCTTTAGCCATTCTGCTTTATTGCCTTTATCTTTTGCTTGACATGTGTTAAGGTAGTTGAATATGGCATTTTTTAGACACTCCTTGTAGTTTTCTTCTGTGTCATTTTAAGTACCTGTTCTTTTCTGAAATGTCCTTTCTTTTTATCTTTTCAAATCCTAGCCAACTCACAGCTCACTTTTTCTGGAAAGCCTTTTTAATGTTCTCTTTCTTTTATGCTATACAATCTCTTTTTTAAAAAAAATTTGTGTTGTAAGTTGCCAATTATCCTATCTAATAAAGAGGGGAATATGCTAATTGACCCTCACACTGTCGCAAAGATGGCAGTGCCCACAGCCATTAAAGAGGGAATATGCTAATTGACTGCCCTGCCCTCAAAGATGGCGGCACCTACAGCCAATAAGGAGGGAATATCTAATTGACTGCCCCGCCCTCAAAGGTGGCAGCGCCCACGGCCACAAGATGGCAGCGCCCAGTCCCCTCAGCCCCACCAGGAGAGGCAGGCGCGCATCAAGGCCGGGCCTGCCCCTAGGCTGGCCCAGCCGCTCCACGTGCATGCCTCCAGAGACCCCCCAGTCCCCTCAACCCCCCAGCCGTCCAGGGCCAGCCCGAGGCACAGGCAAGCCCGAGGCTCAGGTAACCAGGGCCGGCCGAGGCTTGCGCTGCCGGCAGTGGCAGCAGCAGAGGTGTGATGGGGCGTCGCCTTCCCCTGATCGCCAAGTCGCCTCCCGCCTCTGAGGGCTCCCGGATTGTGAGATGGGGCAGGCTGGGCTGAGGGACCCCTTCCAGTGCATGAGTTTTCATGCACTGGGCCTCTAGTCTATAATAATAAAAGTGTGATATGCTAATTAGACCGGACAGCCAAACATCATTCCTGACTTCGGGATGAAGCCGCTGCAGCGGGGGCCGAGGCAGAGGCGGTTAGGGATGATCAGGCAGGCAGGCGAGCAGTTAGGGCAATCAGGAAGGCAGGCGAGTGGTTAGGGGCGATCAGTCAGGCAGAGTGGTTAGGGGCGATCAGGCAGACAGAGTGGTTAGGGGTGATCAGGCAGGCAGGCGAGCAGTTAGGGGTGATCAGGCAGGCAGGCAGAGTGGTTAGGGGTGATTAGGCAGGCAGGCGAGCAGTTAGGGATGATCAGGCAAGCAGGCGAGTGGTTAGGAGCCAATGAGCCTAAACTGGCAGTCGTTAGGGGCAATCAGGCAGGCAGGCGAGCAGTTAGAAGCCATCGGGCCTAAACTGGCAGTCGGACATCCCCTGAGGGGCCCCAGATTGCAAGAAGGTGCAGGAACCTGGGCTGAGGAACCCCCCTCTCTTGCATGAATTTTGTGCACCGGGCCTCTATCCTTATCTAATAAAAGAGAAAAATGGTAATTGGCGTACGACGATACCCTTTTCATTGGCTAATCAGGGCTATATGCAAATTAACTGCCAACTAAGATTGGCAGTTAACTGCCAACTAAGATTGACAGTTAACTGCCAACAAGATGGCGGTTAATTTGCATATGTAGGCACAATGCAGGGAGGCGAAAGGGAAAGCAGGAAGAAGCCCCCTGCCACTGACAGTGATCAGAAACCCAGGGGGGAGCTAAGAGCTGGGGGGCAGGGCAAAGGCGGCCGTGGGGCCGCCTTTGCCCTGCCCCCCAGCCATGATCGGAGAATCAGGCGCCTTTTCCGCCCTGGCCAGTGATAGCAGGAAGTAGGGGTGGAGCCAGCAATGGGAGCTGGGCACGGTCGAAGCTGGCAGTCCCGGGAGCTAGGGGTCCCTTGCCTGGGCCTAAAGCGAAGCCCACGATCGTGGGGCCGCTGCAGCTGCGGGTCCCCGCCGTCTGGGCCGGACGCCTAGGCCAGAGGCGTTAGGCCTGGGCAGGGGCGGAGCCTGCAACCGCGGGGAGCTGGGGGTTGCCTGCCCAGGCCTGACACCTCTGCCAGAGGCCTCAGGCCTGGTCAAGGGGCCGATCCGGTGATTGGTGATCGGAGGGTGATGAGGGTCAACTCCTCTGGCCGAGGCATCAGGCCTGGGTGGGGGGCGGAGCCGGGGATTGGCGGGATATGATGGTCCCCTTGCCCAGGCCTGAAGCCTGGGTCAGAGGCGTCAGGCCTGGGCGGGGGCCAGAGCCAGTGATCGGGGGGAGATGGGGGTCCCCTGTCCAAGCCTGACACCTCTGGCGGAGGCGTCAGGCCTGGGCAAGGGGCCGATCAGGTGATCGGAGGGTGATGGGGGTCTACGCCTCTGGCCGAGGCATCAGGCCTGGGCTGGGTGCAGAACCAGTGATGGGGGAAATGAGGCTCCCCTGCCCAGGCCTGACGACTCTGTCAGAGGCGTCAGGCCTGGGCAAGGGGCCGATCCTGTGATTGGAGGGTGATGGGGGTCAACGCCTAAGGGCTCCCAGTATGTGAGAGGGGGCAGGCTGGGCTGAAGGACACTCCCCCCCACACACACACACACACACACAGTGCACGAATTTCGTGCACCAGGCTCCTAGTATTTAATAAATATATGGATGGTATAAACCATATTCATTTATTTATCTCCATGCTGCTCTTTCTACCCAATGACTTGGACATACTAGATTTTCAGAAAATATTTTCTGGTGATAATAGTGATATGGAACTGCCTCAGGTTACCAAACCTGAATAAGGCATATTTTTAACATAGCCATTCATTTGTTAATTTCTGTTGCTATTTTAATGTCTGAGTTTTTACTAATTATATTTTTAGGAGAATTTTATAAAAATGCAAGACCCTTCATCATGTAATAATCTTGTAACACTTTTAACTCATTTTTCATTTTCACATGTATCATTATGTTCATTATGTATTTTTTGTTGTTGTTTATTCTTTCTTACCCCCCTCTGTTGCATAGAGAAGCTGCAACCAGTTTTGCAATTTTCCAAATCACAAACAGACGTCTATAATGACAGTACTAACTTGACATGCCGTAATGGACAGCTCCAGTCAGGTGGGTTTAGGTTAACTAACATGTAAAATAATAAAGTTTGCATGCAAAGTAAAGTCCCACTTAACCTGATAATGTTGATTTGATTTTATAGTGGTAGTTTTGATTGTGTTTTGTTTGCACAGGGCTATGTTGAAAATACAGTATCCCTATCATTCATAGTGTATAAACATGTAACAAATAAGATATAGCCATTGTCAATGTGCTTTTTTGCAACCTCTAATTTTTGAAATTATAAAATACAAAGACTCATTTTTCTAAGTTTAAATTATTCTTTTGTTTCTATTGTATTTTTAGCTTTTGTAGTTTTTTCCATGGGTAGCTAAACCAGGTTTTTATGAAGAGGTGTTTTCGTAAGATAAATTTTTATTTTTCTTATAAATCAGTTTTCATGTATGCTATACATGAATGTTTTATCATAATACCTGCTAGAAAAAATTTGAAGCTGAATTCACAAAGTGAGGAGAAACACTGGAGTACTATTTTTTATTATGGGTTAAATTTGTTTTTCATGAACTTTCAGGTATGAACTCTTACAGAACATTAAAGGCTTTTTAAATTTTGTTTTGGTGGGAAGAATCTTCCTTTCCTAGGTTCTCTGACATCTTGGTCAGTTTTATTGGTGACTTATTCACATTAGTTTCATGTCCGGAGCTTAAATTTTATTGATGTAAATATTGCTTTGTTTAAATTGTAGTAAATTAAAAAAAAAAAAAAAGGGGGAGAAACACCCTTAGTCCAGACTGTAAGACCACTGCCTTCTTTATTCATATGTAATACAAAACTTACAAGATTTCAATAGAGAAAAGTTAGTGTAAGTGGATTTCTATAGGTGAAAGAGACAGTTGGTCATTAACGAAATCTTTCCCTGTGGTTTCAGTGATCCCTTAGATTTTTCACTTAGGTTTGATTTCCAGTTCAGAGCTCTGCATCAGTAGCTATATTTCTCTTCTCATTTCTTCCTGTACCTGACTTAAAATAACATTTCAAGTAGAGATAAATATTTTATCTGTTTCTCTTAGCACTGCTGTGAAACGCTGACATTTTCATAAGGAACTTTTTGAAAAGAAAGAAATGTAAGAATTTACCACATATAAATAGTTAAGCTTCCAAAGTACAGATTTGAGATCCTAATAATCCTACCAGGATAAACGGCAAAAATTTCCTAGCCTTGAAAAGCTTATATGCATTCCCGTTGTTGTCTAGAGTCTCTTTACTTCATACCACGTGCGTGGTCCCCTTATATTTTTCTGCCAAGAAAAATTTTTATTTATTTCTTAAATAAATTTTATATATATATAAAATACAAAGACTCATTTTTCTAAGTTTAAATTATTCAATATAAAATCAATATAAAATATAAAATCAATATATATATTGATTTTAGAGAAGAAGGGAGAGAAAGATAGAAACATCAATGATGAGAGAGAATCATTGGATTGGCTGCCTCCTGCACGTTCCCTACTGGGGTTCAAGCCCACAACCTGGGCATGTGCCCTTGATCAGAATTGAACCTGAGACCCTTCAGTCTGCAGTTTGATGCTCTATCCACTGAGCCAAACCAGCTAGGGCTGGTTGATTTTTTTTTTTTTTAATATTTTTTGCCCCAGCTGGTTTGGTTCAGTGGATAGAGCTTCGGCCTGCAGACTAAAGTGTCCCAGGTTCGATTCCAGCCAAGGGCACATGCCCAGGTTGCGGGCTCGATCCCCAGTGTGGGGCATGCAGGAGGCAACCAGTCAATGATTCTCTCTCATCATTGACGTTTCTATCTCTCTATCCCTTTCCCTTCCACTCTGAAATCAATAAAAATATTTAATAAACAAATAAATGTTTTTTTATTGGTTTTGGAGAGGGAGAGAGATGGAAATATCAGTGATTAGAGAGAATCGTTGAATTGCTGCCTCCTGCAAGCCCCACTCTGGAGATCGAGCCCACAACCTGAGTATATGTGGTCTGACTGGGAATCAAACTGTGACCTCTCAGCTGGGCCCATTGCTTGATTCTTGTTTGTGACCTGATCCAGGATTGAACCTGCAACCTTTGCATATGGGTATTACGCTCTAACCAACTGAACTACTTAGTTTTTATTATTACTTCTATAATGTTAAACCACAATTTTCTAATCATAGCGATTTTACTATTTCCTTAATAGAAAGTGGAGCAGTTCCAAAAAGAAAAGATCCCTTAACACACCCTAGCAATTCGCTGCCTCGTTCAAAGACAGTTATGAAAGCTGGATCCACAGGTCTTTCAGGCCACCACAGAGCACCCAGTTGCAGTGGCTTATCCATGGTTTCTGGAGTGAGACAGGGCCCTGGTCCTGCAACTGCCACTCATAAGGTATTTGGAGATAGAATTGCAAATAGAAAAATTTCAACATGATGTGCTTGCTTCAGTTTATTACAAGTACTTTATGATACCTTAAAGCAGTGGTTCTCAACCTTCCTAATGCCATGACCCTTTAATACAGTTCCTCATGTTGTGGTGACCCCCAATTTCATTGTTACAAATTGAACATAATTAAAGCATAGTGATTAATCGCAAAACAATATGTAATTATATATGTGTTTTCCGATGGTCTTAGGCAACCCCTGTTAAAGGGTCGTTCGACCCCCAAAGGGGTCGCGACCCACAGGTTGAGAACCGCTACCTTAAAGGATTGATAAGTTTCCATAAAATTGAATATAATTTTTCTTTAAAAAAAAATCAGGGCAACTTGCTGTTAAAAAGCATATCTTATTTTACCTCCTTTTGATCCTAATTAGGCTTTATTTATAGTTAGTTTGCTTATCCAGTTTTATATAATGCTATGTAGTTCATTTTAATTTCGTTATTCTTTTAATTATTTAAACCTATATAAATGTTTTGTAACATTAAACATCCATACAGTTCTAACAAGGATCAAAATTACATGATTGCATTGATACAGAGCATTTTTGAATATCTGTGAACTTTAAAGTTAATTCACTTGTGAAAAGTGTAAATGTTAGGTTGTATTTTCACGTTAAAACTTGTGTCCTTTAAGAGTACACCAAAAACAAATCGAACAAATAAACCTTCAACCCCTACAACTGCTGCTCGTAAAAAGAAAGACTTGAAGAATTTTAGGAACGTGGACAGTAACCTCGCTAACCTTATAATGAATGAAATTGTAGACAAGTAAGTTTTGCCATCTGAACTATTTTGTTTTACAGTTTCTATTTTTGAATCTTATTTATAAAATGTATCATGAGTGAAATAGTTAAATACTTGTCTAATTTAAATATTTAGTTCTTATAATGGTTTTTAATTATACTGTACATGTAGAAAATGATTGTTTTACTGATTACCTATAGTTTTCACAGTTAACATAAAATGACCATGTTTCATAGACCATAAACTGTGTTTTATAATAACTGAAGCATATTTCTATTGTGGAGATAATTGAAATTCTGTTTCTTAGTGGAACGGCTGTTAAATTTGATGATGTAGCTGGTCAAGAATTAGCAAAACAAGCATTACAAGAAATTGTCATTCTTCCTTCTCTGAGGCCTGAGGTAAGGGTTATATATTATTATTTTCTGTAACATCATCTATTACTGAATCTGCAGTAGCATTAAAGAAATGTTTGAGCTATGCTAGAATGATTAATTCATATCACAGTAGATATTTTTAGGGCAGGGAAATGATTATGTATGATACTGTAATAGTGGATTACATGATACAAACAGTGAACCCTAATGTAAACTATGGACTTTAGTTAATAATAATGTATCAATATTGGTTCATTACTTAAAATAAGTGTACCACACTAATGCAAGATGTTAATAATGGGAGAAATGGGAGGTTAGGAGTTATACGGGAACTCTGTACTTTTCCATTCAATTTTCTGTAAGCCTAAAACCTCTAAAAATATATATAATTTTTTTAAAAAGTTGAGTATCACCCACTTCAAATGCTTCAACACCTTGCCTGGCTAGGATGGTTCATATTGGTTGAGCATCATTCCATGTACAAAGAGGTTGCTGGTTCGATTGCTGGTCAGGGCACATTCCCCAGTTGACAGCTGGATCCTCAGTAGGGAATGTGTAGGAGTCAGCTGACAGTGTTTCTCTCTCATCAATGTTTCTATCTCTCTCTCTCTTTCTCTCTCTCTCTCTCTCTCGAATTAATAAAAACATATTTTGGGGGGGGAGTTCATACACCTTCACTATTAATTGAAGTGTTATCAGCCTGGTGATTCACCGTTGACTCTTGCTTAAACCCAATGTCCCTGAGTCTGGAGACTCTGGTTTAATTTCTCTAGAATAAAACTTCTACCTGCTTTGGTTATGGAAGAGGAATACTTGCCTAAGTGCTGTTGGTGGGGCTGGGGAAAGGCTTACAGGAACATATCTTCAGTTCTTCATACAAACTTTTAATCATTTCTGTTTTGGGCTGCCTACCTTACTGATGCTTTCTCTGGTACCCGATGCCTCCACTTCCTGAGCTTTTCCAGGGTTTTTTGTTCATACTAGAGGCCCAGTGCATGAAATTCATGCACTGGAGGGGGAGGCGGTCCCTCAGGCAGGCCTGCGCCCTCTCGCAGTTGGGACCCCTCGCTCCTTACCGCCCGCCTCCTCGCTGCTCCTTAGCGCTGCCCTGGAGGCAGGAGAGGCTCCCACCACCGCCACTGCGCTCTCCAGCCATGAGCCAGCTTCTGGCTGAGTGGCACTCCCCATATGGAAGTGCACTGAACACCAGGTGGCAGCTCCTGCATTGAGCATCTGCCCCTGGTGGTCAGTGCGCATCATAGCAACTTGTCATTCTGCCAGTCAGTCGATTTGCATATTAGGCTTTTATTATAATGGGATGAGCTTGCTCCTTGTATCTAGCTATCCCTCCACAAGCAGGCACTTAGATTTTAGCTCCCTCAGCTCTGCTAAATAACTTACCACACGTTATCAATTTTCCATCTACTAACATTTGTTGTGTCCTGTGTTGTCTCCTTTCCTATTCCTTCTATTCTTTTTCTTTTGAAGATTTTTATCTTTTTACTCATTTACTATTATTTTGGTGAGATTTCTAAAGGAAGTAAAGAAGCATACCTATGTTCAATAATATGGCTTGTTCAAAAAGTTGGCTTTCATTTTGATCAATGAGGATTTGGTTTTATTTTGTTTTCTTCTGTTTTTAATAATTATACTAGTTTATTGTGATCTCTTTAGAGCTCTGGGCATCTCTGTTTTGGAGGATGCTACTAAAATAGTCCTTTTTAGATGACAAATAATTTTTAAAATCCCTGGAAAAAGTATCTTCAGAATCATAATTGTGTGTATATGTTTAAGTTGTTTACAGGGCTTAGAGCTCCTGCCAGAGGATTGTTACTCTTTGGTCCACCTGGAAATGGGAAAACAATGCTGGTAAGAATTCTTTTTAAATTTGAATGTTCTATTAAGATATTAGGGCTAATAATTTTGAAAAATTTTACATTGTCCCTGAATCTATTATGATTTTTTTAAAATTTATTATTGGAAGTATTATAAATGTCACCTGAGTCTACTATTTATGATTTGCTTTTTTAAAAATATATTTTTATTGATTTCAGAGAAGAAGGGAGAGGGAGAGACAGATAAGAACATCAGTGATGAGAGGGAATCATTGATTGACTGCCTCCTGCACGCCCCCACAGGGGATCAAGCCTGCAACTCGGGCATGTGTCTTTGGCCGGAATTGAACCCAGGATCCTTTGGTCCACAGGCCGATGCTGTATCCACTGAGCCAAACCGGCTAGGGCTATGTCTTGCTTTTTGTTAAAATATACTTTTCTAAATTTTCAAACTAGTTTTCAATGACAAAATAGATGGAAAACCATACATATTATCTTCAGTAATATGTTTGGGCAAATTAAATTTAATAGTGTAATTTTTATTATTTTCCCAATTTAAATAACATTTTTACCTTAGAAGAGCTTACTATATTGAGCATCTTCCTAATCCTTGATTTTTTTATCTTAACAGCTTTATTTAAATAATCAACATGATATAAACTTTTTTCCTTTTTTTTAATTGAAGTATAATTGACACACAACAGATTTTTTTTTTCCTAATTACCTTTTGCCAAAAGTTACTAGGATGTGGATACCTCTTTCTTCTGCATAGCTAGATATTCTAGAGGGAAAAAGTAAATAAGGAAAGAGTAACTTTTTTCTTAGCTATTTATCTTTCTCTAGTTATCTTTCTATAACTAGGAAGAGAATAACACCCCCTTTATTTTTTTTATTTTTTACCTCTCCCTGTCTGTTTTCCCTTAGGAAAAGAAGGGAGTGGAAAGAAGCACAGCCCTTCATAGATTTTTTTGCTCATTGCTGAGAAGGGAACACATTGCCATATACTAGTACTAGGGACTGTTTCATGCCTTATATTTTTAGAAATTCTTTTCTTGTACTTAAGTTCTTCAGATGTATTTATCATTTTAAAGCAAGTTATGGAACTAATATAATATTTGCCCTTGTGATTTTTAAAGGCTAAAGCAGTAGCTGCAGAATCTAATGCAACCTTCTTTAATATAAGTGCTGCAAGCTTAACTTCAAAATATGTGAGTATTTTTTCCAGTATTTTCATGTTTTAAGTTACTGTCTAAATGTTAATGTTAAATGTAAATGGTAATACCATACACCAAAATACTTGTCTGTGAGTTTTATACCTATTATTCAGAGATGATGAATATCACTCTTCATAGTAGAAAATCATGTACATTTTATTAAATTCTTTTAAAATTAGAATTGTTCTGTTAAATACTAGGGCTGTGTAACAAAGTACCATAAACTGGTTGACTTAAACAACAGAAATTTATTGTCTTACAGTTTTGGAGGCTAGAAATCCAAGATCAGATATTGGCAGGGTTCTCAATTGTGTAAAGTAATTAAAAGTAACTATAAAACAATACCTCTTTTCCTGGTTACATTTTGTTTCCTATGTGAAATTCTGTTAGTAAAATTGTTATTAATGTTGGTTTATCCACCTTATAAACACTGTCTTGGAAGCTGGAAGAATGGGATTCCAATCTAGCTTTTACATTCAGAGCAGGCCTTAAAGTATCACTTCAGGCCTTACTTCATTCATAAAGTGTTAATGTCATATAACAGGTGATCTCTCAGCCTGCACCCTTGAAGCTCTGAGCCTCGGTTTCTCTTGTAAAATGGGGACAGTAACGTCACATACTTGATAGAGGAGCCTGACAAATGAGGAGTGAGTGGGAGGAGTCAGCCCTCGCCGGCACAGGGAATCACTCAGCAGAACTATAGCTGTCATTTTCAGTGCATCTTCACACGTTGGGATTAGCGGAGGAGGAAGTGGATTGGAACCCATGGCCACCGAGTGCTCAGACCTTTGTTACTCAGGAAACGCAATCCTTCACAGTGATGTTTGGAAAACAAACACCAGGATGAGTAGAGTCTGGCCAATTTTTGCCTTGTTAAAAAACAACAACTTCCCCCTGCCCCCCGCCTCCCCAAAAAAACACACACAAAACAAAACTATTTCTAGAGCAAGAAAGAATAAAAGTGTGTATCATTTAGGTAACTTTTGGCCAAAAAAAAAGGCAGTGCCATTAATTAAAGCATTAATTATTTCACCTTAACAAGATCTTGGAACAGGAACTCCCAAACTTCCCTCGGTGACTCAATAGTGTGTGAAAAGCCTGGTGCTGTCAATACCTCCACTGTCATCTTTCAAGAGTTGACCCCGTCTCCCCTCAGTGGCAACGAGGCTGCTGGGTGCCAAGTATCACACCTTCCACCACAGCATCCCAAGCAGGAAGGAATTTCCCCTCATTCTCTTCCCCCTTAACAAATGGAAACTTTGCCAGAGAGACTTCCCATAGGTCTTATTAGCCAGAACCGGATCACATGACACCCCAACACCAATTGCTAGCAAGGAGAATAGCTTACACAGCTGGACCCCAAAATTCAGGCTTCTGTTCAAGGAGGAAGCCTGACCCGCAGGGGAGCCCTGGAGAACCTCGGAGACCCTACATCTGAGAACAGGACAAGAATATTTGTTTTGATAATTCCAATCCGGGGCCAGATCTTTTTTCTTTTTCTTCTTAATGAAATTTTCAATAAAAAGAATAGATGCCACCTAGGACAGGATAGTTTTTACAGATTACCCCAAATCTCATGATCCTTTTGTTAGATGCTTTGGTGAATAAAGTGGTTTTAGTATGGTTTCTTAAGAGGTGTACATAGACCTCCTGGACTACCTAGAAATATTTTGATACTAATTGATAGTGATATTGTGAGAATAAGTTTTCAAGATGTTCTTAATAGAGCAAGTTTTGTTCAGTAGAGCACTTTCTAATTTACCTACTTTTATATAAATACTAGTAGCCCATCACGCAATATCGCGCGCAGTAGGCCGCCCACCGCTTCTGCGGGAGCAGGCGGGAACCACAGCACGCCGCAGAGATCCGTGCTGCTTCCACGGGAGGCGGAAGCGAGCCGCCAGCACCCATGGGAGCCAGGAAGGAGCCATTCCACTTCCGCAGGAGCTGGGAGGCGGGAGGGAACCGCGCTGCTTCCCTGTGAGGTGGGCCCACCATGTCCTCTCTGGGCCTGCATTCGGCCACGGAAGCTGCGGGCCGGCCCCCCATCCCTGTCCATGTCTGCTCCGGCTCCAGGAGGCCCGCCTGAGCCAGGGCACCCTGTCTCTGTCTCCGTCTCTGCTCTGGGCCTCACCTGCACATGCAACCTCCTCCTGTCAGGTCGTGACCCGTTACGGCGTCCTGGCCTATTTTGCATATTTCCTCTTTATATGTATAGATAGATACATGGCCTGCAATCTAGGGTTAAAGGAATATGTACAGCATCTTTCTCTCCTCTCTTACTTTTTCTTCCCTCTTGTTTTACCTTTGACTAAAAGCTATTTCATTCTCAAGTTTTAGGAATGCAATTTCAAGCAAAACATATATTTTATTTTTATAGTACTTACCAGACTGTATTAAATAATAAATAAATGACCTATTTTGTAAAATTATAAGGGATATTTCAGTAAACTCCGGTACCCTCTTCCCAATTCCTTAAACCAAATCTTTGGTTATTGTAAAGAAAGGAAATTAAATTCCTAGGTTCTAGACTTTCAATCATGAAACTTTAAAAGCTGGAATAATGTTACATTGTATGAATGTGATAATGTGTAATGCCTTCTTTTAGGTGGGAGAAGGAGAGAAGTTGGTGAGAGCTCTTTTTGCTGTGGCTCGAGAACTTCAACCTTCAATAATTTTTATAGGTAAGAACATGTTTACCTACTAAGTTAGTTGACCCTTTGTGAAATTTCCCTCTCCATATACAAGGGGTATTATAGGAAAGCTTATTGGAAAGGAAAAAGTTTTCAAGAAAAACAACGTTAAAGACTATCTAATGAATTGAGTAGGACCCACTGTATTAATAATTGAAGTAGTAAACTAGATTAATCTCAGATAACTCATATAGTTTGGCTTTTAATTCAAGTCTTATCCTTGTATTTCCTCTAGATGAAGTTGATAGCCTTTTGTGTGAAAGAAGAGAAGGAGAACATGATGCTAGTAGACGCCTAAAAACTGAATTTCTAATAGAATTTGATGGTGTAAGTATTGGTTCTGATATTTTTAATGTGGTAACATTTTAATGTATATATTTTCCTATTAAATGATCCAAATTAGAGATACAGATATCTTTATTATGTTTTACTTTTTTACTACTTTCTCTAAAAGTACTGAAAACAATATTTTTGGCTTATAGGTACAGTCTGCTGGAGATGACAGAGTACTTGTAATGGGTGCAACTAATAGACCACAAGAACTTGATGAGGCTGTTCTCAGGTAGGAAGATTTATGTAGAAACACACATTTATGACAGATATGTTTAGTCATGTGTTCATCTCACATATTTCTTATTTCCTTCACTCTCAATTTGAAAACTAAATTCAGTCTTTTCTACCTTATATTCATCCTCTGGCCTCTTGTTATCAACTGAAGTTTTTGAGGCCAGGGCCAGCAGGATATCAGGAAAACTGCTCATTTTATGGCTTTAGGCAAACTGCTTATTTCTTCTGGGTTGGATTAAATTATCCTACAACTTCAAAATTGATTCTTACCTTCTTTTACTGGGCTTCATGAGAAGCTGATAAAATCAGGTTTTATGGGAGTAATGTTATGTTCTCTATTCTTATGTGTTAGAACAAATTTATCCCCTTCGTACTGGGAGGACAGTTTGATTCAGCATGAAATCATTGAGCCTTCCTTTCTTTTCCTGAGGAATCTATAACATTGTCCCATTGTTTCTAGGGTTGGATGTTGCAGTATAAAAATCTGAAGCCAGCCTGCTTTTATTAATATTTATGATTAATTTAATTCTTTTGTTTGTACTGGATACAGTTTCCAACTATTGAAATCTAGTAATTTGAAAAATATGTTGATTGATCTGTGTTTATTTTTCCTGGGATTTGATGATCATTTAAATTGATAGTTTGGAACCTCCTTTGTTTTGCGAAAGTTATTTTGAGTACTATCTTTGATTTTTTCCCCCTAATTCATTTTTCTACTAATTTTTTTTTTCTACACACAACTTATGCATTATGTTGCATCTTTTTTTCTTTCATCTCTGTAATTTCCATAATCATTTTAAACTTTTAGGTCTTTTTGTTTCGATTTGTCTGTTTTCCAGTTTGTTGTCCTTATTTCTTATCTCCTTTCTGCTACTACTTTGGCAACCTTTGTTTCTCTGGTGGTTTTTGTTTTCTTTTTTATTGCTTTCCTTATCTCTGTGGTCCATTTTTTCATCTCCCATTGTCTCATTTTCTTGAGCCTTTGTATATTCATTTTCATGAGCCCTTGTATCTCTGTGAACTCGTTTCATAGATTTTTTCCCATTAAATTATTATATTTCATGGAAAGCTATTTGGTTACAATTTTAATTCACTCTATGGCAGAATCCTGTTGTACATGTTCTCCATTTTATTTATGTTTTATATATTGTATTCTTTACCCCTATTTTGACACTATTTTTTAAAAAATTGATTGTCTTTTGCCTGTTTTGCTTTATTTTTATTTGAATAAGGGGAGTTTTTTTTTAAAAAAAAACACCTAATTTTGGAAGGATATTTTAGGAGGAGAGCTAGAAAATTAAGATACCAAACAAGTATTTTGAGTTGTCCCATGAATAGCCTGGACTGACAGGTAGTCTCACTAATTCAGTAGTAAAGCCATATCTGATAAACAAGTGTTTGTGTGTAAATAAGACATTGGGTTGATTTAGTCGTCTTCAACTAATAAAGGCAGTTTGTCATCTTGCCAGACAGACTGATGTTTACAAAGATGATATGTCTTTGAGTCTCTTTGTTCAACCTCACGTTCCTTGCCATTGCCCTGTTATTGGCCAAGGTTCACAAGATCTACGGAGCCAGTCTTCATATGCTTGTTTAAATGTGGGGAGTTTGGTTTTATTACCCCTCAGAATATGCTCTGTCTCTTTCCTTTGGAAAACTCTATTCTCTGACATCTGTCTGTAATCTACAGTGTGTATCCTCCTTTCTCACTGTAATTTTCACTGCCCTATGCAGCCCTTTTTCATACATTTAAGTTATGTAAATATTACCTATTTAAAAATATATGAATATGTATTTTTATTTCCGAGAGAGGAAGGGAGAGGAAAAGAGACAAATAGTAACATGATGAGAGAGAAACATTGATCGGCTGCCTCCTGCACACCCACCCTCTGGAGATGGAGCCTGCAATCCGGGCATGTGCCCTGACTGGGAATTGAACCTGTGACCTCCTGGTGCATGGGACAATGCTCAACCAATTGAGCCACACCAGCCAGCCTGTTACCTAGTTTCTTTATGATGAAATTTACTTTTCTGTTTTTGTTGTCCTTGGTTTTAGTTGTTTTTATTTTCATAAAGACAGCAAAGATGTTTTTATTAAAATCTTATATCAGATACTTTCTTCTAAAGTGTTATTGCATGTTAAAAACATGCACATACCACCCTAGTTGGTTTGGCTTAGTGGATAAAGCATCTGCCTGTGGACTGAAGGGTTCCGGGTCCGATTCCAGTCAAGGGCACATGCCCCGGTTGTGGGCTTGATCCCCAGTAGGGGGCATGCAGGAGGCAGCTGATCAGTGATTCTCTCTCATCATTGATGCTTCTGTCTCTCTCTTTCTCTCACCCCCTTCCTCTTTGAAATCAATAAAAAAATAAATTAAAAAAAACAAACAAAACATTCACATACCTAGATGGTTAACTTGATTCTGACAGTATTGAATTAAGGACTTTAAAATATTAGCTAGAGCGCTAGCCAGTTTAGTTCAGTGGATAGCGAGTCGGCCTATGGACTGAAGGGTCCAGGGTTCAATTCCGGTCAAGGGCACATGCCCTGCTTGTGGGCTCAATCCCTAGTGTGAGGCGTGCAGGAGGCAGCCGATCAATGATTCTCTCTCATCATTGATGTTTCTCTCTCTCTCTTCCTCTCCCTCCCTCTCAGAAATCAATAAAAATATATATTTAAAATATTAACTGGAGAGTTTTAAAAGAGTAACTCTAAAAACAATTTTTTACATTGATGACTAAAATGCATTCACATGCTTTGAGCATTATACTTAAAGCTTTTTTCTTGTCATTGACTACTTAAACTGAGGTACCTTTAAATTCAAAATTCTATTTCTGAATCCTTCTTTTAGGCGTTTCACCAAACGGGTATATGTGTCTTTGCCAAATGAGGAGGTATGTATCTGTGATTTTCTTTTTTGATTTTTTTTTTTTTTTTTTTAAGCAGAATCAAGAACTACCACCTTGACAATATTGAGTCTTCCAACCCATGATACAACCACTTGGGAAACAGTTTGGCAGTTTCTTAAAAAAATAAACATAAACTTATCATAAGATCCACCAATCTACCCAGGATAAATTAAAACATATATCTATAAAAAGACATGTGCAAGAATTTTTATGGCAGCATTATAAATAATAGCCAGGAACTGCAAAGAATCTAAAATATTTATCAATTGGTGAATAGGTAGATAAATGAGGTATATCTACTTAATGGAATAATACTTAGCAACAAAAGGAATGAGCTACTTTTATGTGCTACTAGAGGCCCGGTGCACTAGGGTCCCTCAGCCTGGCCTGCGCCCTCTCACAGTCCGGGACCCCTCACTCCTTACCAGTTGGCTCGTTGCTCCTTAGCACTGCCATGGAAGCGGGAGAAGCTCCCTCCACAGCAGCTGCACTCACCAGCCGTGAGCCCTGCTTCTGGCTGAGCACACTGACCACCATGGTAGCTCCTGCATCAAGTGTCTGAACCTTGGTGGTCAGTGCATGTCATAGCAACCAGTCGTTCTGCCCATAGTTCCGCCATTAGGTCGATTTGCATATTAGGCTTTTATTATATAGGATAAATAATGTGGATGAACCTCAAACACATTACACCAGTGAAAGACACCAGATGTAAAATATTACACATCATAATTCCATTTATATGAAACTAGAGGCCCAGTGCATGACATTTGTGCACTGTGGGGCGGGGGGGGGGGTCCCCTCAGCCCGGCCTGCGCCCTCTCAGAGTCCAGGACCCCTCAGGGGATGTCTAACTGCTGGCTTAGGCCCAACAGTCAGACATCTTCCAAAGGGCCCTTAGCATTGCCACAGAGGTGAGAGAGGCTCCTGCCACCCCCGCTGCGCTCGCTAGCCATGTGACTGGCTTCTGGCTGAGTGTTGCTCCCCCTGTGGGAGCGCACTTACCACCAGGGGCAGCTCCTGCATTGAGTGTCTGGCCCCAGATGGTCAGTGCAGGTCATTCCGCCGTTCAGTCAATTTGCATATTAGCCTTTTATTATATAGGATGTTCAGAAAAGGCAAATTCTAGAAACATAAAGCAGATCCATGATTTTCTAAGGATAAGGGTGAGAGTGAGGATTAACAGCAAACAGGCATGAGTAAATTTTCTGGGTGATAGAAATGTTCTAAACTGGATTATGGTGATGGTTGCAAAACTCTTAGGTTTATTAAGTCATTGAATTACAATGCGTGAGATTCATGGATTCATACTTTTATAAAACTGTCTTGTTTTTGTTTGTAAATTATATTGTCTAGCTCAGACCTTTAATATCCTTGTTATTAACAATAGCTATGTCCTTAACGCTTTATTTCAATTATCTTTACCTCTCTCAGGAACTGTCAAGAAAAAGGTAGTTTTAAAGGACATGAGCGAGACTAAAATGTAGAGTGATTTGTGTAAGATCATTCAGTTCCTAAATGAGAATTAGGGTTTGAACCTGATTCCTAGTATTTTATTAAGCTAATTCTTAGGACTGATAATTTTTTAACATTTCTTTTCAGACACGACGACTTTTACTAAAAAATCTATTATGTAAACAGGGAAGCCCATTGACCCAAAAAGAACTAGCACAACTTGCTAGGTGAGTAATTTGATTTGGTCTGTTTTACAGCTTTCTTTTTTTTTTTTTTAAGGAATCTTTTTCTGTTTTGTTTAAAGTAAGCTCAAGTATAAAATGAGTAGTGTCTCACCCTCTGCTTCATTTACCTTCTTTCTTATCCCTTATTCTTATACGTATGGTACCTAAATTTCAATTTCTAGATCCTATACAAGACATGACCTAAATATGATGGTACTGTATTCTTTTTATAAATTAACTAAAACTTATAGTGTTATTAAAGTAATTTTTTAAATGTAAAATATCTCATATCTGCCCAAACCAACATACATTTTCTTATAAACTTCTTTTGCATTACACATAATTTTCTTTAACTTTTACATTTTTTTAAAAATATATACTTTATTGATTTTTTACAGAGAGGAAGGGAGAGAGATAGAGAGTCAGAAACATCGATGAGAGAGAAACATCGATCAGCTGCCAACTGCACATCTCCCACTGGGGATGTGCCCACAACCCAGGTACATGCCCTTGACCGGAATCGAACCTGGGACCCCTCAGTCCGCAGGCCGACGCTCTATCCACTGAGCCAAACCGGTTTCGGCAACTTTTACATTTTTAACTTTTTTTTTGAGTGGTACACTAGTAGAAACTAATATAGGAGATGCATTTGTGAATTTTAATCACTGGAAAATACATCATGAAGTAATATTCAGTAAGTATGTGAATAGCTAGTAATTTTAATAAACATTGAGTTCCTAGATAAGAATGAAAAAAGAACAAATGCATTACTTTGAAATAGTTGAGATCCTTCTTTGTCATTCCAATAAAGAATTCTGCTAATAATGTTTGATCTGTGTTCTTACTTAACATAGTACACAATAACTAAATGCTTTCTTTCCCTGGTTTATTTTCCTCTTTCCCTTTGCCTACCTAGTCCTTAGTTCCCTTTGATAATCTCTTGGCTACTCAGGATTCCCCACTATGGCATCCCATTCAGGTGTGCCTATTTTTGCCAATGACTTCTATCGAAGACTCTCCCTTCAACCTGTTTGTTTTACTTTTTTTTTTTTAATTAAATCTTTATTATTCAGATTATTACATTAGTTACTCTTTTTTCCCACCATAACTCCCCTCCACCCAGTTCCCACCCCACCCTCTGCCCTCACTCCCCACCCACTGCCCTCATCCATAGGTGCACGATTATTGTCCAGTCTCTTCCCTCACCCCCACACCTCTTTTCCCCCCCAAGAATAGTCAGTCCATTCCCTTTCTATGTCCCTGATTCTATTACAATCACCAGTTCATACTGTTCATCAGATTATTTATTCACTTGATTCTTAGATTCACTTGTTGATAGATGTGTATTTGTTGTTCATAATTTGTATCTTTTTCTTCTTCTTCCTCTTCTTAAAGGATACCTTTCAGCATTTCATGCAATACTGGTTTGGTAGTGATGAACTCCTTTAGCTTTTTCTTATCTGTGAAGCTCTTTATCTGGCCTTCACTTCTGAATGATAGCTTTGCTGGATAAAGTAATCTTGGTTGTAGGTTCTTGGTATTCATCACTTTGAATATTTCTTGCCACTCCCTTCTGGCCTGCAAAGTTTCTGTTGAGAAATCAGCTGACAATCGTATGGGTACTCCCTTGTAGGTAACTGATTTTCTTTCTCTTGCTGCTTTTAGGATTCTCTCTTTGTCTTTTGCTCTTGGCATTTTAATTATGATGTGTCTTGGTGTGGTCCTCTTTGGATTCCTTTTGTTTGGGGTTCTCTGCGCTTCCTGGACTTGGAAGTCTATTTCTTTCACCAGGTGGGGGAAGTTTTCTGTCATTATTTCTTCAAATAGGTTTTCAATATCTTGCTCTCTCTCATCTTCCGGCACCCCTATAATTCGGATGTTGGTACGCTTGAAGCTGTCCCAGAGGCTCCTTACACTGTCTTCATATTTTTGGATTCTTTTTTCATTTTGCTTTTCCAGTTGGGTGTTTTTTGCTTCTTCGTATTTCAAATCTTTGACTTGATTCTTGCGACCCTCTGGTCTGCTGTTGGGAGTCTGTATAATATTCTTTATTTCAGTCAGTGTATGCTTAATTTCTAGTTGGTTCTTTATCACAACATTGAGGGTCTCATTAGATTTCTTGAGGATCTCACTACATTTATCGGCAGTCTCACCAGTCTTCTTGAAGATCTCACTACATTTATCGGCGGTCTCACCAGTCTTTTCGAGGGCCTTATTAAATTTATTGGTGGCCTCTAGACAGTTCTTTAAAGACCTTAAAAGTGTGGTTTTGAACTCTATATCCAACAGTTTGCTTTCCTCCAATTCTGTCATTTGTGTCCTGTTTCTTTGTCTCGGCATTTTTTATGCTTTGCTGTGTCGATAGAGTGCCTTTCTGTGCTAAGTGTCCCAATTACCTGAGGTAGACACTCTTGGTGCACCCCCTTGTGGGCTTTGTGCACAGTCTTGTTGTAGTTAAGCCTTGCTTGTTGTAGTTATCACTGTGAGGAATTGACCTCCAGGCCAATTGGCTGTGAGAATCAGCTGTGTCTGCAGTGGGAGAACTTCTGTGCTGGAGACACCCCTCTGGGGCTAGACTTGCTTCGATGGGGCTTTGGTGCTCACTGAGTCTGCCCCCTGAGTGTGTCTTTTATGGTTCCACGGAGCTGCAAACTGGATGGTCCCACTCTGACCTCTGGGCTTCCTGGCTCCTGGATCTCTAAGGAGGTGCTATTCTAGCCTTTGCCTGAGGCTATCTAGCAAAAGTCTCCCTGCAGGGCTTGGGCGGGGCTGGTCCCACGGGATCAACAGAGCGGGGTTAGCAATTATGGCTGCTCTCAGTCTTGCCCTCAGAGGCTCTGCTTCTCAGTGTCCCAGTAATCGCTGCAAGCCCCACGGAGAGAAAGCTGCCCTAGGGTTCTGAGCGATGCCAGACAGTCCCGCTTCTCCCGTATGAGTCTGGGTCCCTAGAGACTCGCCCGAAACTGGAGCTCAGAGCCTGAGCCTCCCTCCCGATTGAAAACGACAACCGCGCCCTCAGCCGCCAGCCCGCTCCACATGCACTCCGCACCTTAGTATTTTACTTCAGCACTGCGCCTCCTCTGAGTCTCGGTATGCTTTTCTCTTTCCTCCTAGTTGTAGAACTTCCACTCAGCCAGCCTTCCTGTGGTTCTGGATGATGTCCGTTCCGTCTTTTAGTTGTATTTTTGAAGTGGTTGCTCGAGGCAGCAAACTCTGGTGTTTACCTATGCCGCCATCTTGGTTTCTCCTCTGTTTTACATTTTAAAAATTCTACTTTGTGATGTATTACAGAATTATACAACCAAAACCTATATAATTTTATTAACCAGTGTCACCCCAATAAATTCCATTAAAAAGCTGAAAAAAATAAACAAATAAAAGTGGTACACTTTATTAGAAACTGAATATAGGAGATACAGTCATGAATTTTAATCACAAATAAATAAATATTAAAAATAACAACATAAAATAATCTCCTTTGGCCCTCATTCCATTAAGTCAGTGCTCTTTGTCAAGACAAAGACTCATTAACTTTTAGAGAAGTAACTGCTTATGTATCAGTTGGCCAGCAAGGGCTTAGTTACTTTCCATGGGACATGTTTACAATGTAATGGAGACTCCTGGAGGTACAGTGTGCCTCAATCTAAAGGAATGGTTGTAATGATGCAAATTTGAGGCATTATAAATAAGGAGCCAGCAGCAAACTGTTCTGTTTGATTTTAGCAAGTGGGTCTTTCTGTGCACTTAAATCATACAGCAGTCTGCTTAAAGGCAAAGGTAAAGTAGGTTTTACCTTCTTACCCGTAGAATTTGAATCTGCAAAGATGAAACTGATTTGCTCTTTCTACTCATTCTCAGAATGACTGATGGATACTCAGGAAGTGATCTAACAGCTTTGGCAAAAGATGCAGCTCTGGGTCCTATCCGAGGTAGGTATACAAGTGCTGGAAACATTTATACCTCTTCATAAGACCATTTTAGAAGTTTAGTAAGTCTCTATTAGTGGGAAAGCAGTAAAGCTGTATCAGTGGAAAACTTGAGGTCCATTGAAATAAAGTATTTTCTAGATTTAAGGTTAGCAAACTTTTCTGTAAAGAGCCTGATGGTAAATATTTTAAGTTTGTGGGCTATATATGCTCTACATTGCATATTCTTGTTTTTTTCAAACAATCACACACACAAAAAAAAACCAAAAAATGTGAAACTATTTTTAGCTCACAGACCATCCAAAGATAGTCCATGGGTTAGTGGACCATGACCCCT
The DNA here is from genome assembly GCF_963259705.1 of Myotis daubentonii. NCBI lineage: Eukaryota > Metazoa > Chordata > Mammalia > Chiroptera > Vespertilionidae > Myotis > Myotis daubentonii. Next base: position 65,163,799 of record NC_081851.1, on the reverse strand, counting down.
CTTCTAGACAACAGGTTTCACTTGTTGATAGTAGCAAAGAAGCAGAAAACTCAAAAGAAAACTTTTTTAAGCAAGTAAAAAAGAATACTAAAGGGAAAATGTTCTTAACTTTTTTGTGTGCTTTTCATTTCAGTATTCTAATATCAATTGAAATTAATGTGTCTAAGGGAACTCATGTAACTATACTTTTATCATTGCATGTTAACTTTAGAAGACTTGCAGCAAAATATATCATGTGTTGCTATATTTTGATTCAGGATAATTTGTTGGTTCTGAAATACCACAACTGATCACTTCTAGGCTAGTTCGATTAAACTCGCTATGGTGTATCACTTTAGAGTAGATGTTCTGAACAACTTTGCCAAGGCCAGCATAGGCAGGTATACACTCAGATTACTTACTGGCTATGCTGATAAAATAGATCATGGGACATGCTGCTTTGGAGAATAATAAATGTAACTTTGAGAATATATTTTGTGACACTAAATATTTTAGCCAAACTTTCTTGCTATAAACCATGTTCAGATAGGGACTCAGAAACAATAGCTAATGTATAAATCACTTGTGGTTTTAGAATATTTTAGCTATTTTCTGAAGCAGACAAAAGTTGTTAGATTTTTTTTAAAGCTAGTGCCTTTTGTAAAAAACAATTTGAATTCTTTTAAGTTTACTCTCAAATTTGTAAAACCTGTTGTTTCTTGACAATATCCAAAAAAATTGAATGTCTTATAGTTACTCCTAAGAAAGAATATTATTCTAAGCATTTATACATTGTATGTGCTCTATTATATGTCTTTTTTAATATAATGATTTATATTGAACACATACTTTTAGGTCATTGTACTTGGTTTTGCTTTTCAGCACTTTAAACTTCAAAAAATTTTAAGTGGCTACCTTTTATATTTTGCAGAACTGAAACCAGAACAAGTGAAGAATATGTCTGCCAATGAGGTATATACTATATTACAATTGTCTTTTCTTGGTTTTGGTTCTCTATATTGTTAGATACATGTTTTGTCTGGATTTTATAGTTTATTTGATTAGAAACTAGAAAAAATTAACTTTGCCTCATTTAAAAAAATGGAGGCCTTCATAACTGGTGTGGCTCAGTGATTGAGTGTCGACCCACGAACCAGGTGATCACAGTTCAATTCCCGGTTAGGACACATGCCCGGGTTGCAGGCTCAATCCCCAGTAGGGGTCATGCAGGCGGCAGCTGATCAATGATTCTCTGTCATCATTGATGTTCCTATTCCTCTCTCCCTCTCCCTTCCTCTCTTTGAAATCAATGAGAACATATTTAAAATATATATATAGAGAGAGGCCTATCCAATTACAGTATATGTTGTTCATTGATAATGGACAAAAATATTGTACACATTAAATCATTTTCTAACCATTTATATTACATAAAAACTAAACAAGAAAAGTATAGGAGACGAAGATTTTATACATTATAAAAATAACTTGGAACAAATTAAGTCTTTGATGTTCTATTTTGTTTTTTAATGTTTTCCTCCTTATAAAAGCAATGCAATTAACATTGTAATGCAATTTACTATATTTTCTTAATATGGTAGACCCTCTTATGAAATGCTAAAGAATTTATTTTGAAAAATACTGCCTGCCTATAAAATATAAATTGGAAATGCAGAATGATCATAACTGTGTGAACAAACTTTTAAAAACAACTTGCATTATATTTGTAACTTACCTGTCAGAGATATTTTTTGCTGCCCAAGTTTCAACAGCTATTGAGGAGACATTGAACTCTTAACATAGAAAATGAGTACATTTTGACAGTCCTCTTTCTTCAAACTTTTAAGTAAATTTATGTTGTCTTCAGGCATTTGTGCATGGTGGTTCATCACCTACATTACTAAGAAAGTCCTCACACTTCTTGCAGCCACCCTTTCATTTTAGCAGTCTAGTTTGCCTAAAGTGTATTTGGCATGAATGAAACTTAGGAATACAGAATTCCACATACCCACTCTGGTGTTTAACTACTATACCTTAAAAATCACATTTAGGCCTTTGGCTGAGTGGTTCAGTTGGTTTGTGTGTCCTCCCATACACCAAAAGGTTGCAGGTTCGATCCCCAGTCCAGGTGCGTACAGGATGCAACCAATCTATGTTTCTCTCTCACATCACTCTTTCTCTTTCTCCTTTCCTCTGTCTAAAAATCAATAAAAACATATCCTCAGGTGAAGATTAAAAATTTTTTAAAATTCACATTTCAAGTATAAATTCCAATTCATTTTATCTGATGTATAATTTTAATTCCACATTTAAAAAAAATTTTAATATATCATTACTATACAATTTGTGTTTCAAATGTGTCATGGATTTTTTTAAAATATATATATTTTATTGATTTTTTACAGAGAGGAAGGGAGAGGGATAGAGAGTTAGAAACATCGATGAGAGAGAAACATCGATCAGCTGCCTCCTGCACACCTCCTACTGGGGATGTGCCCACAACCAAGGTACATGCCCTTGACCAGAATCGAACCTGGGACCCTTCAGTCCACAGGCCGATGCTCTATCCACTGAGCCAAACCAGTTAGGGCGTCTTAGGGATTTTTAATAGTTTAAATATAATGTATTAACAATATCCTATAAACATATTGTGTTTTAAATGTTCTTATACTCATAGCATAAACCTAATAGTACTTTTCTACAAAAAGTAAGCATCAGGCATGAATTATTTCTTCACACACTACTCTCTGACTTGGATCAAGGATAGGTAAACTTGATATCTCATAATCTGGCCTCGTAGGTTGAGGAAAGGCCTTATGTCTGACATTTTAGACCTCTGTGTTTGTCCCTTGAAAAGACCACATAGCCCGGCCAGCATGTCTCAGTGGTTGAGTGTTGACCTGTGAACCAGGAGGTCACAGTTCGATTCCTGGTCAGGGCACATGCCTGGGTTGCAGGCTCGGTCCCCAGTGTGAGGTATGCAGGAGGCAGCCGATCAATGATTCTCTCTCATCATTGGTGTTTCTATCTCTCTCTCCCTCTCCTTTCCTCTCTGAAATTAAGAAAAATATTTTTTTTTAAAAGAAAGAAAGACCATACAAGTAAAGGAAACAAACAAGGCAATAATGAGGTAAAACCACCAGCTGGCAAATTTTAGTAAGAAGTGGTGTGCAAGTTCTCAGTTGACTTCACAGGCAACATCCCTCAGCCCCACTTTTGCAAGTGTTCTTCACTCGGTCTCAAGCTCCTAGGCCGTGGCACTTTCTATGCAGATCCCCAAGGAAGGCCACTTGCTTATACATAAAATGGAATGCTTTAATAAACTTGCATTAATATCTTACAATAATTTTATGAAAGCAAGTAGGTGGCTGCTTAGAAAATAGTAGAAATTCTTAGGAATCTTTCCATTATTTCATGAGAAAAGAAATCTGTTTACCATTGATAGTGGCTCTGTTAACCGTTGTATATGTTTTACCCATCCTGAGAATATACATAAAACCAAACTTTCTTCTTCACTGAACAAAGTCAACCCAAATATGATTCCTGTTTATTTGAAGAGTAAAGAAATTTTGAGTCTATATTCTTTTTTTAAAAAAAAACTTTTATGTTCTTATGATTATAAAACAAGGTAGTCATTCTGTTGCTGTAGGTATTTATAGCTATACTAGAGGCCCAGTGCACGAAATTCATGGATGGATAGGGTTCCTAGCAGCTGCTGGCTGCCAGCCAGGGCTTCCCTTCCCCCAGCTTCCTGCCACTGCTAGCCAGGGTGGGATCAGAAGGGGGGAAGGGGAGGTCGTGGGTGGTTGGCTGGCTAGCCCCACCCCCAGGTCAGACTTCCAGTTGAGGGGACAATTTGCATATTAGGCTTTTATTATATAGGATAGGATAAAAATTTATCCCAAAACTTAGCAGCTTAAAACATTTATTATCTCACATTTTCACAGAGTCAGGAATATGGGTGCAGCTTAGCTGAGTCCTCTGATTCAATCTCTCTCAGCAGGGTGCAAAGCTTTGGCCCATAGTCTCTTATAAAGCTGGAAGCAAGATGTTGGCTGGCAGTCTAGTCATTGCAAGGCTCAACTGGGGAAAGATCTGCTTCAAAGCTCACTTGTGCTTCTTTGCCAGATTCATTTCCAATCATGCGTTGTTGGGCTGACAGCCTCGGTTTTCTCTGGCTATTGGCTGAAGGCTGTCTTCACTTCCTTGCTACATACGCCTCTCAAACATAGTAGTTTGCTTCATCAAAGCAAGCAGGCCAGGAAGACAAGAGTGCCAGAAAGATGGTAGTCATAGTCTTTATACTTAATCCTGAAGGTGACATTCCATCAGTTTTGCTGTAGTATTCTATTCTTTTTTTTTTTTTTTTTAATATATTTTTACTGATTTCAGAGAGGAAGGGAGAGGGAGAAAGAAACATCAGTGATGAGAAAGAATCATTGATCGGCTGCCTCCTGTACGCCCCCTACTGGGGATCGAGCCTGCAATCCGGGCATGGACCCTTGACCAGAACCAAACTCAGGATCCTTCAGTCCACAGGCCAACACTCTATCCACTGAGCCAAACCAGCTAGGGCTGTAGTCTTCTATTATGAGGTCCAGTTTACATTCAGGGAAGGGATTTCTCAAAGGCATATAATAAGAGGTGGAAGTCATCAGAAGATGCCCACGACATGTGTAAATCAATTATAATTATTACAAATTTTTTTATGGTTAAAGTGTCACATTTGGCCAGTGAAATCTGTTTTTATATGAAGATGAACCCACTCAACACTACTTGAGAACGTTGAAAAGCACTTTTGCTTACTGTGGGCAAGGCATATCTTAAATTTGCCTCTCCCAAGACATGGAATCAGCAACTCTGTAGAAACCCTGGTTCTTTTTATTTTTTTAATCCTCACCCGAGGACATGCTTACTGATTTTAGAGAGAGAGAGGAAGGAAGAGATAGAAAAACATTGATGTGAGAGAGCAACATCGTTCAGCTGCCTTCCCGCATGCATCCCAATTAGGGATCGATCCTGGAACCTTTTGATGTATGGGACAATGCTTCAGCCAACTGAGCCACCCTGCCAGGGCGAGCCCTGGTTCATTTTCATGAAGAAGAATATTAAGACTCTGTGTATAGAAATGCATCTTCTTTGCTGGCAATAAGCAAAATCTAAAAACAAGCCAGTCTGTTCTGTAGAGCCACCAAAAAGTTCAGGTTTGAGGACAACAAACAGTTCTGAAACTGGGGTAAAGTTGAGAGTGAAATAGGATTAGTTGAAAGTCTATTTAAGAAGCAATTAGACACCAGATCCAATTCCCCACATAATACAGCTGAGCAACTCTCCTTTTACCAAAACAGGACCTTTTAAGAAAACTAAGAATAAAAAAGAACTTCTTTAACCCCTTCAAGGGCATTTAGTGGTTGCTGTGATACTCTGCCAAGATTTCCCTTCAGGACTGCAGAGTCTTAGCTGGTGGGAAGGTTGGCAGCTGACAGCTCTCAATTGAATCACTCTCCAGGCATTGCCCTCAGGCCAAAAGACTCTTCACTCAGGGTCATACTCAGTACCTGAGGACAGCCCTTACCCAATGCCTGGTTGATGTGGGGTATAAAGGCCAGGCCCCTTTGCCTCAAAGTAGGACAACTCTCTGAAAGGCATGACTATACCAGGAGGAAACAGAAAGTAGAACTTTTTTTTTAAAGAAAAGATACCATTTATTTTATCAGGAGCAAAAATGTAAAGTACCAATGATGAATATTTTAAAAGATACCTTGCTTGGCTGGTGTGGCTCAATTGGTTGAGCATCATCCCATTGCCAGTTTGATCCCCGGGTCAGGGCATGTGAGGGAGGAAACTAATTGATGTTTCTCTCTCACATCCATGTTTCTCTCTCCCCACTCTCCCTTCTTTTCTCTGTAAAATTAATAAAAATATATATATTTTAAAAAGATTTACAAGTCTTTTCCTGAAAAAAATATATAGAAAAACATTTTTAAAGATTTTAATAAATAAATGGAAGGATATACCACATCTTTGTATTTGAAGACTCAATATAATAAAAATGTCAGTTTTTAAAAAAACAAAACACACATACTAACTTGGTTTTTATTAATGCTATGTTAACTTAGCCCACTCCAATGACAAGAGCCTGAAAACACATATTTTTATATTTTAATATATTTTATTGATTTTTTACAGAGAGGAAGGGAGAGGGATAGAGAGTTGGAAACATTGATGAGAGAGAAACATCGATCAGCTGCCTCCTGCACACTCCCCACTGGGGACGTGCCCTCAATCAAGGTACATGCCCTTGACCGGAATCAAACCTGGGACCCTTGAATCCGCAGGCTTACGCTCCATCCACTGAGCCAAGCCGGTTAGGGCAACACACATATTTTTAAAATATGTCCTGGCCAGTGTGTTTCAGTAGTTAGAGTGTCAGCCCTCTCACCTAAGGGTCAAGGGTTCAATTCCAGCCAAGGACACATACCTCATTGTAGGCTGCATTCCCGTGGGCACATGCAGGAAACAACCAGTCGATGTGTCTCTCTCACTTCAGTGTTTCTCTCTCTCTGTCTCTCCCCCTCCCTTCCACTCTAAAAATCAATGGGGAAAAAATATTCTCAAGTGAGTGTTTACCCAGGCCCTGGTCAGGGCATGTGTAGGAGGCAACTGATCCATGTTTCTCTCACATCAATATTTCTCTCTCCTCACCCCCGTCCCTCTCTGGAATCAGTGAAAAGAAACAAACAAAAAATATCTTTGTTATTTATTTTCCCTCTTTGCTGAACAAGCAAAGTTGCTATTTCCTGTTGTAAACATTAGTCTCTTTACTAACTTTAAATTACCATACATAGATATATGTTTACATACACCATATTATACACTTAAATTAGAATTTCATCAAAAGCTTTTAAAACCTTAATTTTTAAAAAAATATATCTTACTGATTTTTTACAGAGAGGAAGGGAGAGGGATAGAGAGTTAGAAACATCGATCAGCTGCTTCCTGCACACCCCCTACTGGGGATGTGCCCACAACCAAGGTACCCTTGACCGGAATCGAACCCGGGACCCCTCAGTCCACAAGCCGACACTCTATCCACTGAGCCAACAAGTAACTATTTTTTAATCTGCACCTGAGGATTTTTCTGTTGTTGTTGTGTTTTTTTAATTGATTTTTAGAGAGAGAGGAAAGGAGAGAGAAAGAGAAACTTGGATTGGTTGCCGACTAGGACTCAAACCCCCCACTTATTAGTGTAAAACTGCACTCCCCAGCCAGGGCTACTGACAGTTTTTAATACTAGTCATTTTGTGCCAAATTCCATTTCGCCTTTTGAAAATCCTTAGGTAATGAACTCAGCATTATTTTATTCTACATTCTTAAAGCCAATTATAGTGTCAGAAATAAGACCACATTAATATAAAAATGTATTACAGCCTCGCTGGTTTGGCTCAGTAGATAGAGTGTCAGCCTGCAGACTAAAAGGTCCCGTGTTCGATTCCAGTCAAGGGCACATGCCCAAGGTTTCGGGCTCAATCCCCAGTAGGGGGCGTGCAGGAGGTGGCCAATCAATGATTATCATCACCAATGTTTCTGTCTCTCTCCCTTCCTCTCTGAAATCAATAAAAATATATTTTTAAAAAATGCATCATAAGCAGTATTAATGTTAGAATATTTCAGATGCATGCATCATACATGTTGTAGTTAAAAACAACATTTGCTTAGCCCTAGCTGGTTTGGCTCAGTGGATAGAGCGTCGGACTGTGGACTGAAGGATCCGGGTTCTATTCCAGTTCAAGGCCTATTCCTGGGTTGCTGGCTTAATACAAAGTGGGGGGTGTTCAGGAGGCAGCCAATCAATGATTCTCTCTCATCATTGATGTTTCTATCTCTCTTTCCCTCTCCCTTTCTCTCTGAAATAAATAAAAATATATTTTAAAAACAAAACAAAAAACATTTGGTTAAAAGTCCTACATGCTTCTTATAAACCTCTCTTTTCTTTCTAGTAAACCTAGCATGAATGTTAGCTAGAGTATATAGTGAGTGAGACTTGAGAATGTAAATTCTATGAACCTATAAACAAAAAAAATTGGAAGGAGATAAGGAGTGGTTGTCTATCTAATGGTGGAACTATGAGTGAGTGGTTCTTTTTCTGCTTGTCTGTATTTTGCCAAATTATCTCTAATGAGTGAGTCTTGTTTTGATAATGGGAAAATATGATTTAAAATGTTAATACATAGGAAACTAAACATATGTAATAAAAATATATTAGTATAGCATTTTTATAAGATTTCCTATATAGCAATCTTATCTAATATACAAGATGGGGCAAAAGTAAGTTTACCATTGTTCTTATTGGAAATAACACAACCATCTATAACAGTGGTTCTCAACCTTCCTAATGCCGCGACCCTTTAATACAGTTCCTCATGTTGTGGTGACCCCCAACCATAAAATTATTTTCGTTACTACTTCATGACTGTAATTTTGCTACCGTTATGAATCGTAATGTAAATATCTGATATGCAGGATGTATTTTCAGTTATAAATTGAACATAATTAAAGCATAGTGATTAATCACAAAAACAACATGTAGCCAAAACCGGTTTGGCTCAGTGGATAGAGCGTTGGCCTGCGGACTGGAGGGTCCCAGGTTCGATTCCGGTCAAGGGCATATACCTGGGTTGCGGGCATATCCCCAGCAGGAGATGTGCAGGAGGCAGCTGATCGATGTTTCTAACTCTCTATCTCTCTCCCTTCCTCTCTGTAAAAAATCAATAAAATATATTTAAAAAAAAACACATGTAATTATATATGTGTTTTCTGATGGTCTTAGGCGACCCCTGTGAAAAGGTCATTCAACCCCCAAAGGGGTCGCAACCCACAGGTTGAGAACCGCCAATCTATAATAATAAAAGTATAATACGCTAATTAGACCAGACAGCTGAACAACCTTCCGGATGTCCTTCTGGACAACCTTCCGGATGAGGCCAGGGCTGCAAGGCAGGCCACCACAGCTGTGAGGGCTGAGCCCCTTGCACGAATTTTGTGCATCGGGCCTCTAGTTAATAATATAAGAATAAACTCTATGTGTCCCATACTTACAACTATAAACCTACTTTTGCCCAACCTATATGTAAAATAAGATAATTGGCATGATTTTAAAGAATTCATCTACTGCCCTAGCTGGTTTGGCTCAGTGGATAGAGCATTGGCCTGCGGACTGAAAGGTCCCAGGTGCAATTCCAGACAAGGGCACATGCCCTGGTTGCTGGCTCGATCCCCAGTAGGGGGCATGCAGGAGGCAGCCAATCATGGATTCTCTCTCATCATTGATGTTTCTAACTATCTTTCCGCTCCCTTCCTTTCTGAAATCAATAAATACATATATATTTTAAAAATTCATCTACATATGTTTCTATCATTAATAAATAGTAACATTTGATCCATTTTGGGGTTAACTACTGTATGTGTTCATCATTTGTATTTTCATATGCTTTTTAAAAATCTAGATGAGAAATATTCGATTATCTGACTTCACTGAATCCTTGAAAAAGATAAAACGCAGCGTGGGCCCTCAAACCTTAGAAGCATACATACGTTGGAACAAGGACTTTGGAGATACCACTGTTTAAGAAAATACCTTTGTAAGCCTGCAGAACATTTTCTTATCAAGGGAGAAACCACCATCTTCAGTGAATAGTTATCAGCTACAGAAACTCAGCCTAAGTTTACAGGACTTTTTAGAGTCTTATAATTATTTATGCATCCCAGAAGATAAACCATAAAACAAATTTAAATAAAATATACAATGCAAATGGAATATTTTGTTTAAGGCCTTCTTGCCTTGATAGTAATCGCTATCCCGATGGGCAGGGTAAGTTAGAGCACAATAAACACTGGTTCTTGTCTTCTTTACCAATTTAATCAGAATGTAAATAATAATTTATATATGTGTTACAGATGAAAGTATTCAGAGACAGTAAAGGGTGAAAGACACAACAGCCAATGGTTGTCTTCTGATGTCTTTTTTTAAAATAGTAATTTTTCCCATTTTCCTTTCCTACTGTTGTCTTTACTATGGGTGATTGGAATGCCAAACATTTTCTTTTTTTTTTCCTTTTCTTTTTACAAATTGTGTGCCAAATGAAACTTTTTTCTGTGTAACAGAAATAGGAAAAAGGATTTTGAAGGCTTTTTCTCCATAAAACTACAGACATTAAACAATTGTGTTCTTTTCACTTTTTTATTTTTCTAGTTCCTTTCTACCAAACAATTTATAAAGTAATATGAGAACAACAAAATAAGTCTAATAAAAGAGGAGAAATTTGCAAGTTTTGAGTCACTCTGTCATACAAATGATCAATCCTTGTGTGACCACAGTACTTTTTTTAAAAATATATTTGCCAGAAATCTATTGAGACTGTTAACTTATTCCTAATGGAATTTATTTCCTGCTAGAATTATCCTAATACTTAAGAAAGCCAATTTTAACAGCTGTAAAAGTGGTTCCTGTGTGAGAGAAGGGAAGTACTGGGAGCTAAGACATTTCTAATTCATGATTATTACTTTCTTACTGTTTACAGGATAATGATAAGCCAGTGGATCTACCATCTTTTATTCTTTATAATTATTAATCCCGTCAATGAAACTTTAAAAGTTACTGAATTTTTATAAATTGCATACATTTTGTAGGTTTCTTGTGCTCACTTTGTTAACAAACAACTTGTAGTCTGTTAATCTGCCTTTTGTTCCCCCAAAATGTACAGTAATTCCATTTCTTATTTGTATAAGTATGCCTGAATTTTTATTATAAAAATGTCATTGTAGGAAGTAGAAATTCGTTATGACCTTTTAAATATTGTAATAAAGGCAAATGGATATTTGCCCTTAGTTTACTGGTTAAAAGTTTGTTTACAGAAATTTTCTTTGGTGCTTTTGTGTAAAATGCCGTGGGTGGAAAGAATAGTTTTATAGTAGGAACAAAGATGATTTTTCATTTGGGAAAAATATCTTTGGTTTTGAGAGAACAAATTAAAACCTTGCCCCTGCTAGATAAGAATTTTATAATGAAGATACACATTCTTTTTTTTTTTTTTTTAACATTCTTCTTAGTTTTACTCCTACTCTTGGTAAAATTTGACCAAGTTTTATTTTAAGCTGTGTTTCTTTCATAGAAGGACCGTGAAAATAGAATAATGATAATAGTAGAAGGTGTAAGGGGTTGGTTCGGTCTTTTTCAATATAGAAGTTGCTGAGATTTTTAAAATTAATATTAGACTTAGATTGTAACCTTTTAGATTTTGCATTGAACTCTGTGTCACTTCCTAAAAGGTAATGCTTAAACATTAAATTATAGTGTGCTCTTCATGTTAATAAGGCAGAGTTTTGTAAGCTAAATTAAAACTTACTGATGCCCGGCCAGTGTGACTCAGTGATTGAATGTCGACCCATGAACCAGGAGGTCACACACCTGGGTTGTGGGCTCCATCCCCAATTGGGGGAGTCATGTAGGAGGTGCCAATTGATGATTCTTTCTCACCATTGATGTTCTATTTCTCTCTCCCTCTCCCTTCCTCTCTCTGAAATCAATAAAAACATTTTTTTTAAAAAGAAATAGATCATTTAAAAAAAAAAGGACCTATTGATGTACTGGTCTCTAAGCCAAGGGAAAGAATACTATCAAGATATCTTAAGTGTAAAAGCTTATTCTAAGACAATTTGCCCAGTGAGGTTATCAGATCTCTGACCTGCAGTATGCTTTGGGCTTGGAAATAATTAGAGGAAAAGCAGATGCTAGAATTCTAATTTAAGTAAATATATAGTAGTCTTTGTTTATAGTGTAAAGTTCTTTATATTTTGTACAAAAAACAAAAAACTAGTTCTTTTGGTAGAATGAATTACAGTTTGGTTTTAGACTATAAGTCAAAGGATTTTCCTTTAAATGCTGGTTTCTATTTTAATCTGGTATTTTGTACTTTTCTTCACAAGAAATACATTAAAAGGTTTGATTGCATAAAGTGGTTTTTATCCTAATGGACTTGAAATAAATTACAAACTTTATTTTGCCTTTAATTTTTTTATTTGAAACTTTTAGATTTCAGAGGTTGCAGTCTAGTAATAGAGTAGCTTGTATTGGATTAACTCTCTTGCCAACAATTTTAAACTTTGAATAAAATATAAAAGACAGGAGAGCAAACAGGCATCAACTGCACAAACTAATATACTAGCTTTTACCCAGAGGGAAATTTCCAGTTTGTGCAGTGTGCTTGGAAATAGAATGTGACAGTCTTGCTCAGCTGAGGGATTGTTAGGGTCTTCTAGAACAGCTGGAAATTAGGAAGGAAATCTTGAAAAGGAGAGAGCTTCAAACATATAAGCCCCAAAATCTGTCTACAGATTCCTTTCAAATTGTACTTGTGAAAGGACTGGAGATAGGAGAGGCAGTTAGGGAAGGGTCCATGGGAAAGGAATGCATACGTGAAGGACTGAAGGATGGAGCCAGCTCCAATAACACTACAGTGTTTATCTTACAAAAGGAAGGGTGAGAACCTAGTGAGCTTGGAAACTTTGAAACTGGTACTAGGCAGGGAAAGGGGGAAATTGGCCAATTAGGGGAAAACACGAGGTGTCAGAAAATGAGGAAGGGTCCAGTTAGAAAGCATGTACAAAGAAGCTGCCAGCATTTATAAATCCTTAGACAAAGAGTCTCACTGGGTCTTTTTCCCATTTTAGGGACCCCTCCCCAGGGGGAGATTTTATATGCCTGCAATAAATTTCCATGCTTTTGCTAAAAATCTTTTAGTCCGAGATTGTTTATTCTTCACACTTCATAGGACAAGAACCTGGAGTCCAGCTTGCCATTCTGGGTATCACTTGTGCAATGTAATATTCAGAGGAACCCAGCAGAAAGCAATAGTTGAATTTAAGGAACTGAGTAGAGGTAGCAACTGCTAGGGTAATACAGTTTGAAATTAAAATTCCACTAAAAGGAGTGTATACTTTGGGATACCCATTGAAACCAAAGGGAGGAAGGACAACAACCCAGAACTAAGCACTGTACTTTATGGGCAAAATGGAAAGAAACTCATTGTAACAAAGTTTAAACTCAATCTTTCACAGCTTCCAGGCTATGATTTCACAGCAAGAAGGTGGCTATTTGCAAGCCAATGAGAGCTTGATTTTTCTTACTGTCAGAGAAAGTTATTACTTATGAATTCAAAAAGGGCAAAACCTAGAATGAAACCTGTGGGGTTCGGTTGAAATTGGATTTAAGAGTATGAATTCATGCCCTGGCCAGTTTTGCTCAGTGGCTAGAGCTTTGGCCTGTGGACTGAAGGGTCCCAGGTTCGATTCTGGTCAAGGGCACATGCCTGGGTCACAGGTTCGATCCCCACTAGTGGGCATGCAGGAGGCCATGATTCTCTCTCATCAAATGATGTTTCTATCGCTTGCCCTCTCCCTTCCTCTCTGAAATCAATAAAAATATATTTTTTTAAAAGAGTATGAATTCATGATTGAAGACAAAAGTAGATAAATGTAGATACATGAGAATGTACATATATGCTCACATACGTATTTCTCTAATTCTCTTCATTGAGTTCTCATGGCTTGCCTTCAAAATTCTTCACTGTCTTATTCTGCTAAAGCTGCCACATTTTTACATGTTTTTTTTAGAGCAGCACCTCATTTCTTGTTATCAAAATCTTAGTCTACTTGGGCTAAGTATCACAGAGTGGGTGGCTTAAATAACAGAAGTTTATTTTCACAGTTCAGAATGGTGGCAAATCCCAGATAAAGGCCTATTTGGTTTCTGGTGAGAGCTCTCATTGGCTTGCAAATAGCCACCTTCTTGCTGTGTCCTCATGTGGCAGAGAGGCAGCAAGTTCTGTGGTGTCTCTGATGAGGGCACTAATCTACCATCATGAAGGTCTCATCCTCATGACCTCATCAAACCCTGATTGTCTCCCAAACATCCCACATCCAGATACAATCACATACGAATTTTTAGGGGGAACACAAACATTCTGTCCCATAAGGAACCCGGGTTCCTTGGTGAAATGGCCAATTCCAGGGTTGGGGCAAAGAACATAAAATGGTAGGCAAACGTAGGTTTACAGTAGTGAGTATACAAAACAGTTTATTCTTGTATTGTTTATTGTATTTTTATATGTATAACTGTAAACCTACTTTTGCCTGCTCCTGTACATGATGAACCTGGGATATCTTGTGCCAGAAAAGAAGTTCTCAAAGACTGGCAAGGATGACCCTGGATGTTGTGACTCGGTTGGAACGTCTCCCCATGCATGAGGGGTTCCCAGTTTGATTTCCAGTCACAGCACATACTTAGGTTGAGGGTTTGATCCCTGGTGGGCCTGGAGGGGAGGCAACTGGTGGATATTTCTCTCTCTCCCCCTCTCCCTCCTCTTTAAAATCAATAAAAACATACCCTTGGGTGAAGATTAACAAAAAGATTGGTATGGATGAATCATTGATTGGAATGGCTCCCACTGGACAACTTTGAACATCAAAATAAGTAATTATAGTAGTGGATTATAATCCATCAGGTAAAATAAACCATAAGCCAATGTGGCTATATAAATACTATATAAATTATACATATATACATATATATATATATATACTAGGGGCCCAGTGCACGAAATTCGTGCACTGGGTGTGTGTGGGGGGGAGTGTCCCTCAGCCCAGCCTGCCCCCTCTCACATACTGGGAGCCCTCAGGCGTTGACCCCCATCACCCTCCGATTGCCTGATCGGCCCCTTGCCCAGGCCTGACGCCTCTGACAGAGGGGTCAGGCCTGGGAAGGGGACCCCCCCAGACCCCTCCGATTGCTGGCTCTGCCCCTTGCCCAGGCCTGATGCCTCAGCCAGAGGCGTAGACCCCCATCACCCTCTGATCACCTGATCGGCCCCTTGCCCAGGCCTGACGCCTCCGCCAGAGGTGTCAGGCTTGGACAGGGGACCCCCATCTCCCCCCGATCACTGGCTCTGGCCTCCGCCCAGGCCTGAGGCCTCTGGCCCAGGAATCATGCCTGGGCAGGAGACCCCCATCTCCCTCTGATTGCTTGCTCCACCCCCCGCCCAAGCCTGACGCCTCTGACCCAGGCTTCAGGCATGGGCAAGGGGACCATCATATCCCCCCAATCCCCGGCTCAGCCCCCCGCCCAGGCCTGATGCCTCGGCCAGAGGAGTTGACCCTCATCACCCTCCGATCACCAATCACCGGATCGGCCCCTTGACCAGGCCTGAGGCCTCTGGCTGAGGCGTCTGGCTTGGACAGCGGGGACCCGCAGCTGCAGCGGCCCCACGATCATGGACTTTGCTTTAGGCCCAGGCAAGGGACCCCTAGCTCCCGGGACTGCCAGCTTCGACCGTGCCCAGCTCCCATCGCTGGCTCCACCCCTACTTCCTGCTATCACTGGCCAGGGCGGAAAAGGCACCTGATTCTCCAATCATGGCTGGGGGGCAGGGCAAAGGCGGCCCCAGGGCCGCCTTTGCCCTGCCCCCCAGCTCTTAGCTCCCCGCTGGGTTTCTGATCACTGTCAGTGGCAGGGGGCTTCTTCCTGCTTTCCCTTTCGCCTCCCTGCATTGTGCCTACATATGCAAATTAACCGCCATCTTGTTGGCAGTTAACTGCCAATCTTAGTTGGCAGTTAACTGCCAATCATAGTTGGCAGTTAATTTGCATATAGCCCTGATTAGCCAATGAAAAGGGTATCGTCGTACGCCAATTACCATTTTTCTCTTTTATTAGTGTAGATAAGAACTAATTGAAAGTGTGATGAAGAATGAGATACTGTCCTAGCCGGTTTGGCTCAGTGGACAGAGAATTGGCCTGCAGACCCAAGGGTCCCGGGTTCAATTCCAATCAAGGGCACATACCTCGGTTGCAGGCTCCTCTCCGGCCTGGGCCCTAGTTGGAGCTGTGCAGGAGGCAATTGATGTTTCTCTCTCTGTCTTCCATTCTTTCTAAAAATCAATGAAAAAATATCCTCCAGTGAGGATTAAGAGAGAGAGACAGACAGACAGACAGAGATGGTTTCAAAGTACATCTCCAGCCCTAGCCAGTTTGGCTCAGTGGGTAGAGCGCCCTCCCGCGGACTGAAGAATCCGGGCTTCGATTCTGATCAAGAGTATATACCTCGGTTGCATGCTCAATCCCCAACTCCAGTCGGGGCACGTAGGGGAGGCAACCAAAAGATGTGTCTCTCACACAGCTATGTTTCCCTCTCTCTGTCTCTCCCCCTTCCTTCCACTCTCTCTAAACATCAATGGAAAAATAGCCTCAGGTGAGGATTAACAACAAAACATAAGGTTATCATTTTAAAAAAGAAAAAGTACACCTCCACAAAATATTAATTAGAAAGGGAAAGATATTTTTAGTGGAAAAATATAGCAGATGTCACCTTAATCTAATGGTGAAAATTATCAATGGGCCACATTTCAATAATGGGTTCAATGAGAAAAATGCAGGATCACCTCTGTAGCATTCCCGTCCAAGATGTATAACCTGAATTTACGCAGGAGCACGCTAAAAATAACTGCCGGGTAATTTCCCAAAGCGGCACTGTCATGAAAGGCAAGTAAAACCTTTCCATACTGAAGGGATTAAACAGAATGACAGCTGCATGCCACCCGTGGTTGAGACCTAGTTGTTTCGGATCTTAACCCTCCACCCCACTCCTTGAAAGGCTAGGAGTCGCTCTAGCCGGCTCCTCCGTCTCTATGGAACGCGAGGGCGGCGAAGAAGAGGGGGTGTGGGAACCGGAAGCCTGGGCACGCACTACCGTCCCCGCCTCGCTAGCAGCCAATCGGCCTCTGATGCTCCACCCCTTCCGCTCTAGGGAAACACCAGCTCCCAGAGCGTCTTCCGGCGGGAGCGGGGCCGCTCCTTACCATGGTGAGTTGGCCGCAGGGAGGAGGGTTTCTGTAGGTGTTTCCTCTTACTCTCTCGTCCTGCAGCCGCCGGGAGTGCCGCAGCTGCCCGGAGGAGGGGTGGTCGGAGTTGTGCTCGGGACCCGGGGAGAGGCGGCTGGCGCCCGAAAGATTTGCCCCGGAGCTCTGATTCCTCCGCGCTCCCTCACCTTGTTCCTTTGCCCCCGGTGGCCCCGGGCGGCTCCAGGCCGAGCTTTCAGCTCCTAGCTGTTGATGGCTTCCTCCTGCCCAGATTTCCTTCGTATACAAATAAGTCTTTGCGGACGCCAGCGCCGGCAGCACCGACTAAAGATCCGAAAGCAAGTGCACAGCAGAAACGACCGTAACAGTGATGTTTACCGCAGGGACGCTAGCAATGGCATAAGCAGAGGGTGATGAGTAGCGTATCGAGGCGATACCCACTCTGCAACCTGCCTTTATTGGGTGCCAGGTGGCCTGATTCGGCAGCAGCTGTCGGCAGGCCAGTGAGTGGAGAAAGTCGAGGTGGTAGAGCATCGAATGGCAGCCAGCTTTTTCTGTGATTGTAAACCCCAGAACACCTTGTGGCTTGGGGGATGTGTTATATCTAAATCTTATTAGGTGCATTTGCCGTTCCGTGCTTGTAGAAATCAAGTATGTAGTACTCTGAATCTTATCTCAAGATAAGCCGTTGATTGTGATTTCAGCGTCAAAAGAAGGACAACGTATTTTATTTAAAAAGTTATTGGACCCCTTATGGGTAGCCTACAGGTGAGAAGAGGACCACATGTCTGTGCCTAAGCCATTGTCACTCTTAATTAATTTTTTTTCCTTGAATGAGTATGGTTGGGAAAATGTTCACATCCGCTATCTTTTGGAAATTTCCTGTAATCCCTCCTTACACACAGAAGGTGGATAAATAGTCCTAGCTGGTTTGGCTCAGTGGACAGAGCGTCAGCCTGCAGACTGAAGGGTCCCAGGTTCGATTCCAGTCAAGGGCACATGCCCGGGTTGCAAGCTCGATCCCCAGTGGTGGGCATGCAGGAGGCAGCCGATCATGATTCTCTCTCATCATTGATGTTTCTATCTTTCCCTCTCCCTTGCTCTCTGAAATCAATAAAAGTATATTTTTTTTAAAAAGTGGGTAAACGTTTACCTTTTGGCTGACCAAATAGCCTCCAGTTGCACTCTCTTCAAAACATTCACCACTGTGCAGCCAGAGTTAAATTTATAAGATTTGACTATGCCACTCCTTTGCTTAAAGTTCTTCAGTTTTTTTTTATAGCCCTCAAGATAAAGTACTGTTTAGCATGATCTGCAAAGCCATCTGTTGTGAAGCGTCTTACTGTTAAACAGCTTCCATTTACTCATTCATACATCTATATTCCAGCCGCAGTGAGCTGCTTGCAGACCTGCTGTAGAATTAGGCCTTTGCACCCAGTTTGTACTTGCTATTCTACCTGCCAGAATCATTCATCTCCTATCCCCCATCCTTATCGGTATAACCCTTACACGTTAGTTAGTCTCTTTCATGAGCCTTTCTGCCATGGGTCAAGATTCTTGTAGGTGCCTCCTTTATGCTTCCATGATAATGTGGGGCTTTATACCAATAATATCTATAGCCCTTACCAGGCTATGGTAAAATTGGGTTTTTACTTGTCTTTCTTACTTTCCAGACTGTAAGTTCTTTAAGAGCGGGACCAATG
Source organism: Myotis daubentonii (assembly GCF_963259705.1). Lineage (NCBI taxonomy): Eukaryota > Metazoa > Chordata > Mammalia > Chiroptera > Vespertilionidae > Myotis > Myotis daubentonii. The sequence goes on along the minus strand of NC_081851.1, from coordinate 65,145,207 downwards.
GATACACTCCTATTACCACAGCTTTGTACAGTGCCTGGTCCTGTTTTATAAAACGGTGAATAAATAACTGGCACTAAATTTTTATGATTGAAACAGTAATACAGGGAAATAGAGCATTTAAGGTTTATTTTTAAAGTTTTTGGGAAGAAATCTTAGTCCCCCATTATGTATTATTAAAGACATGCTATGTATGCATAAAGCACAGTGCTATGTTAGAAAATGTAAAGGAAATATAACTTGTCATTAATGAAGTTACTAAAAAATTAACTTACATTGCAAGATGACGAGATGAAGGCTATCCCATGGTTAAGTTCGAAGTAAGCATAAAAAAGACACTGTAGTTTAGAATAATCTAGAAAGGCTTCATGTAGGAAGTGAAACATAGCAATTGAGCAATCCTGCCTTACTCTAATACTCTGAATCTACTATACGTTACTCTCACTTGATCAGGAAACAGGCCAAGAAGCTTGCTAAGTGTTAGAGGTTGGGCTAGACAAGTCTTGCCTTTTCACTTGAAAGTGGTATAATCATCATGCATGAGGTACAACTGTCGAGTTAGAGTTGTGGATTCCTATTTGGAGCAAGAGATAAAACTGAAAAGAAACAGGCTAAATAACTGAAAGCTTTAATTTCCACATTTTAAAATTTGAAGTTTATCCTAATAGCAATGGAGAGCCAATATAATTTGGGAGTGACCTGAATGTTAGGACTTTTATTTTCAGTACCAGATTGGCGTTAGAAATGGCCCCCTGTGTTTTATTCACTTTCATTGTCTTAAAACTTAAATAATTGAAGGTGGGCTGAAGTTAGAAGATACCCAGTGATAACAGTAGTAAGCAGAATTCTCTTTGGAACCAAAATATCCCACACATAATTCTTTAAGAACAGAGTATACTCATTAACATTTATTACCATTCCAAAGGAAAATAGTATATTTTCAACTGAATTGGCTTAGCACTTTAGGGTTATATACTTAAAGTACTTTTTAATTTATTATTTTATTATGGAAAACTTCAAACATACATAAAGTAGAGAAAATATAATGAGTTTTAACCTGATACCAAGTTCCACTGCTTTCCATGGAGCTTCAGTGTTTGAGTCAAATTGGACAACTTTAGTAAGCTAGAAATGTAGTATATTGTTAAGGTGAATACGTTACTCTCTAAGGTGAATACGTTACTCTCACTTGATCAGGAAACAGGCCAAGAAGCTTGCTAAGTGTTACAGGGCTGTTGGAGTTTGGGCTAGACAAGTCTTGCCTTTTCACTTGAAAGTGGTATAATCATCATGCATGAGGTACAACTGTCGAGTTAGAGTTGTGGATTACTATTTGGAGCAAGAGATAAAACTGAAAAGAAACAGGCTAAATAACTGAAAGCTTTTTACCATCTAGAAAAGTATTTTGTTAAACCCAAATGTGGCACTTAGCAATAAAATTATGTATGACAATTGAAAATTATGAAGGATTTTTTTCTCCCTAGAGACAATTGCTTTTGATTTTTTCACCCACAGTTTATCTTTCCAGGGTTTTTGTTTGTATTTAGTGTATTGTCTTCCAATGTGAAAGTTATAGTAAAACTGATTTTTTTCCTTCCCAGCTTCTTGGTTTTATGTCCTATTAAGAAAAGTCTTCAGCTGGTTTTGCTCAGTGGGTAGAGAGTCGGCCTGTGGACTGAAGGGTCCCGGGTTCGATTCCATTAGAGGTTCGATGCCCAGGTTGCAGGATCAATCCCCAGTGGGGGGTGTGCAGGAGGCAGCCGATTGATGATTTTCTCTCATCATTAATTTCTCTCCCTCTCCCTTCCTCTCTGAAATAAATAAATAAATAAATAAATAAATAAATAAATAAAAAGAAAAGTCTTCTCCAACTCCAAGATTGTAAAATTATACATTAGTACTTTCTTCAAATACTCTATAGTTTTGTATTTTAATTTTAAAACAATAAAAAAATTTAAATCTAAATAAAATTTTAAAAAGCAAAAAAAATAAAAATAAATTAGAGTAAGGGGTATAGTAGGGATCCAGATTTACCTTTTCCTAAACACCATTTATTGGTTAACTCATATTTTCTCCCATGATGTTGGGATGCCAGAATCATAAGCTAATTTTCCATGTGTGCTTGAACTCTCCTTTATGCTAAGGATTTCCCACATGGTTTCCTGTTCCTGATCTTGAATAGTTAACCCACCACTCAGTTTCTTCTCCGCTTGATAACCCTACTGCCAGGCCCTTTCTCTGCTAGCCCCAAACCGTGTGCTAGCAGGAGCCACGGACGTCAGGTACTTGGAATGCCTAAGAGCCTCAGAGGCTTCACTACAGTAAGTTTTACCAACCCTTTCATATATAAAGTTTCATATATAAAGTTTTATATATCAATTAGGTAAATTGAAATATTTTCTTTCCAATAGAGCCATTTAGCAAACTTTTTGCTTTTCTGGTTCATAATTGCCTTATCCAATGAAGTATGGTCTGAAGCTAAAAGGTCTGGCTTTGAATTTCTCATCAGCCATTGACTATCATTGTGCCCTTGGAAAACTTACTAAAAATTTTTTTCCACCTCCTGGAATTATTGTGGGAGTTAAATAGATAAATATATGTCAGGTGTCTAGAATAAGTGGCACGTATTGAGCATTCAATAAATGTTAGTTGTTATTACTATATTACATCACAGAACTATGAAGAATAGGTCCTTAAATACTGATTTGTGTATTTTTGTTTGTTTTAAAGGGGACAATTCATCTCTTTCGAAAACCACAAAGATCTTTTTTTGGAAAATTATTACAGGAATTTGGACTTGTAGCAGCTGACAGAAGGGTAAGTTATTTTTTATTCCTTAACCTAATTTTAATATTTGCACAAACATGACATTGAAAAAAAAGGTAATTTTTAAGGCAAATAGAAATCTCTTAATCCCACCACAACCCGGGCATATGCCCTGACTGGGAATCGAACCATGATCTCCTGTTTCATAGGTCAACATTCAACCACTGAGCCCGCCAGCTGGGCATATCTGCTTAATTTTAATATCTCCAAATAACTGCCTTCTCACTAATTTACAACTCTACTTTCAAATAATCATACGTCTCCTTTCCTTGTAGGGAGTGGAGTAGGACAAAAATGAAAAACACTTCACTTGATCTTTTCTTTTTTTATTTTTAGAATGCCCTTCTTCCTCTAATTAATTCCTAGCTATTTTCAAGGTATATATCAGGTCCTCTCTCTTCTATGAACTTCCAAACTGTGATAATCTTTCCCCCTTATGTGGTCCTACTGCATATAACTTATTGGGAAATAACTAAGTACTGCCCTTTGGGGAGGGGTGGGTAACTTTATTTTGATATAATTTCAAAGTTACAAAATTAGTATAAGAAATTCCCTTATGCCCTGTACTCAGATTCACAATTGCTTACATTTTTGCTCCATTTGCTTTATCACTGTCTTTATGTACATTTTTTATGGAAACAAAATGATACTTGAGTTTATGTGTCAGAATTTATGTATGTATGTATGTTTATATTTATGAATTTACTAGAGGTCCAGTGCACAAAATTCGTACACAGGTATGGTCCCTAGGCCTGGCCAGCCATCAGGGCTGATGGGGAACTTCCAGCTGCCAGCCAGGGCCTTCCTTCATTCCACACCGCCCCCTGGTAGTCAGTGCATATCATAGCGAGCTGTCAAACTCCCTGTCAGTCAAACTCCTGAGGGGACAATTTGCACATTAGCCTTTTATTATATAGGATTTTATTTTTGTTAATTTTCACCCGAAGATATTTTTTCCATTGGTTCTTATAGAGAGGGGGGAGAGACAGAGAGAGAGAAACATCGATGTGAGAGAGACACATCGATTGGCTATCTCCTGCACTCACCCTGACTGGGGTCAGGGATCGAGCCTGCAACCGAGGTACATGCCCTTGACCGAAATCGAACCTGGCACCCTTTAGTCCACAGTCCTACGTTCTATCCACTGAGTCAAACTGGCTAGGGTTCAGAATTTATTTTTTTCATGAGTAATTCCCCTTTTGGAATTATTCTTTTACATTTATATGCTATAATATATACAACTTGGTTAATGATAATTTTGATAAATTTAGAAGATGTGACACTCTGACATTTGAAGTTGCACTTATTCCTTTGAATATTAAAAGTTTGAACTATAGCAACTTGAACAGATTTGATGAAATTTATCAGCAGTATGCAAATAAGAATGGTTTTCTTTTTCACAGTCCTGGAAGATATTGCTGTTTGGTGCAATAAACTTAACATGTACTGGCTTCCTGCTTATGTGGTGCAGTTCCACTAATAGTATAGGTATGTCACCAATCTTACTTTTATTGTGTTAATCATTAGTTTTCACTTTTGTTCTTTTATTTATTTATTTATTTTTATTGAGAGAGAGAGAGAGAGAGAGAGAGAAACGTCAACCATGAGAGAGAATCATTGATCAGCTGCCTCCTACACACATACCTGCCCTCCCTCAGTGGGGATCAAGCCTGCGACCCAGCCCCTAACCAGGAATCGAATCGTGACCTGATTCATAGATTGACGCTCAACCACTGAGCAACACTGACTGGGCCACTTTTATTATTCTGATTTTTAAAATTGATTTATGAGAGAGAGAAAGGGAAATAGAGAGAGACAGAAACATCAATTTATTGTTCCACTTATATGTTCCCTGATCAGGGATAGAACCCACAACCTTGGCATGTCAGGATGATGCTGTAACTAATTGAGCTGCCCAGCCAGGGCTTATGATTCTGATTTTTAGTAAAGGTACAGTTTCCTTTACCTAGAATATATTATTCTGAAATATAACTAAAAAAATTTAAATGGGAAAAATCTATATGAAAATTGCCTTGAAAACTATTGTTTTGCTCAATTGTTAGGCATTACCTTTTGGAATGAGCTATATTTTTTTAAATACTTTAAATCTATTTGAAAAATTAAGATTCCTTCTTATTGTGATATATTAGTACTTTGGTCTATGCAGTTTATACGTAGAATTTTGAGACTTACTGGATTTTTTTTGAAAGAAGAAACATGTAATTTTTTACTGTGTCTTGGCCTCTTCCATTTTTGTGTGCCATGCTTTGTCGTCCCGCTCCTCGAAGAGTGTGTTTTAATATGTTAGAGCCAGGGCTTCGGACGACAGAAGGCAAAGAGACGGGCTCCAGGTCTTCTGCGCACGTACGGCTTATTTCGAGTTTAGGTTCTAAAAGAGCTCTTGTACTGACTCTGACTACATATATTACTCAAATTTACTAAAGAAATGGCAAATTAGTGAGCTAATGAATGACTCAAATTTCTATGGTGCAGGGAGGTAATGAACAATTTTTGTGATTTGCTATATTTCTTAACCATGGATTCAGTAACATTTTAATTGTTTTGCAGCTTTAACTGCCTATACTTACCTGACCATTTTTGATCTATTTAGGTAAGTTTTTAAAAATCTACTAATATTTTGAAGCTAATAAATAATTTGTCACACTGTTTTCTTTGTTTAAAGAAAAGTAATCTATGAAATAAGTAAAATTATCAATATAGAACATATATACAAACAATAAATTAGCATAAATACTGGAAGAAAATATCCCATTTACATAGCAACAGAAAAGATAATATCCTGGCATTAGATCAGGTGCTTCAGGGCCTACCTGTGGGTGAGTCAGCTGTGGCTAGGGAACAGGGTCACATAAGAACATATTAGGTCCCACTGTAACTGTATATGGAAAAACAAATAAGGGGCATTAGTAGCTAAGAAGTGAGTAATTATGAGCTCGAGAGACAATCTATTGGCTCCCTGCTCCATGGGGCTTTTTATATTTCCATATAAGTGTTGCAAAGTACTTTTATATCTTTAAGATCCATGCCATACAACTATGTCATAAGGGTGTCTTTACATTAATCACATAATTAAGTCCACTTGATTGGTCTAAAACCATCTGAATTGAATTACCTGAAATTTACATGTAGTAGGTTGTTTTAAAGTGAATCTCCACTACACTTAGAAAATGATCATTTTGTCCCATACAGAATGTTGTCAAGGTGTTGTTAATATTTAGCTTACATTTTATCAAAGATTAAATAAAGTTTATAAAAGTTAAGATTTATTGTATATGCCTAGAATGAAATATATTACTATTATTATTACTGTGTCATTTTTTGCATGCTCAGTTATGGAAACTATTTAGAGAGGATAAGTTAATGAGCAGAGAAGGTATGGATTTAGGTTCTGTTTAACCAGCTTGATGATGTATCATCCTCTTTCAGTTTCTCCACATGTTAAAACTGCCATGTATTAGGATGCTCATTGTGAGTAGATTATAGCTTATTAAATAAGTTAATTTAGTCTGTATAGATAGTGATAACTTTCAGTAATTTAGTAATTCTGAAAACTTAATTTCTTCCTGCATATTCTCTTCTAGTTGTAGATCTAACAATAAATTTATTTTTTTTTTTACTTAGTTTAATGACATGTTTAATAAGTTACTGGGTAATGATGAGGAAACCCAGCCCTGTCTATTCATTTGGGTAAGTTCAAATTATTTTATTTTCTGCTAACTTACTGCTATTAAAATAATAGTTATATCTATAATAATAAAAGCTCTATAATAATAAAAGTGTAATATGCTAATTCGACCCGACAGCCGAACAGCAGAACGACTGTCCAGACAACCTTCCGGACGAAGCTGGGGCTGCGGTGGCTGTGAGGGTGGAGGCAGCCGGGGCTGGGAGAGCTAAGCGCCTTGCACTAATTTTGTGCATCTGGCCTCTAGTTAGGCAATAAAGAGCTAGCTACACTAGTTCTAGAAAACAAATGCTGCCTGCATAGTGGAATAATCGAATAGTGAAAGTAGATAGAAAAAGGTCTTGCAAGTGGATTCTAGATAAGAAACATGAATATTTAAATTTGTCATATTAAAATGTTCACATTATGTTATTTTCTATTTTATAAAACAAATACAGAATTTTCAAATAAAGTTCTTTAGTTTTGGGGAATCTCATTTTATTTTATTTACTAAATATATTATTATTGATTTCAGAGAGGAAGGGAGAGAGGGATAGAAACATCAATGATGAGAGAGAATCATTGATTGGCTGCCTCCTGCATGCTCGACTGGGAATCGAGCCTGCAACCTGGGCATGTGCCTTGACCAGGAATAGAACCATGACCTCCTGGTTCATAGGTTGATGCTCAACCACTGAGTCATGCAGGCCGGGCTGGGGCATCTCATTTTAGTTATAGAAAGTACAGAGGAGCCCTAGCTGGTTTGGCTCAGTGGATAGAGTGTCAGCCTGTGGACTGAAGGGTCCTATGTTCTATTGCAGTCAAGGGCACATGCCTGGACTCAATCCCCAGGAGGGGGCGTGTAGAAGGCAGCCAGTCAATGATTCTCTCTCATCATTGATGTTTCTCTCTCTCTCTCTCCCTCTCCCTTTCTCTCTGAAATCAATAAAAATTTAAAAATTTAAAAAAATTTAGGAGAGTACAGAGGATTTTCATGTAAGTGTGTCTTCTAGATGTTAAAGTAAATGTGATATATTTTAACATAAATGCAGTGGTAAAGATGGATTTTTTTAAAAAATTTTATTGATTTTTATTTTTAGAGAGAGGAAGGGAGAGGGATAGAGAGTTGGAAACATCGATGAGAGAGAAACATCGATCAGCTGCCTCTTGCATACCTCCTACTGGGGATGTGCCCGCAATCAAGGTACATGCCCTTGACCGGAATCAAACCTGTAACCCTTGAGTCCGCAGGCCGATGCTCTATCCACTGAGCCAAACCAGTCAGAGCTAAAGATGGATTTTTATATTAAGACTGGATTTTTTTATAGCAATGGACTAAAGAATTTGAGTTTTCTGTTTCTATAGTTTTAGAAAATACTGAAAGTTGAAAGATAGTCTTTTATATTAGAGGTTTTAAAAAATATCTTAGCCCTAACCGGTTTGGCTCAGTGGATAGAGTGTTGGCCTGCGGACTGAAGGGTCCCAGGTTCAATTCCGGTCAAGGGCATGTACCTTGGTTGTGGGCACATCCCCAGTAGGAGGTGTGCAGGAGGCAGCTGATTGATGTTTCTCTCTCATCGATGTTTCCAACTCTCTATCCCTCTCCCTTCCTCTCTATAAAAAAAAAATCAATAAAATGTATTTTTTTTAAATAAATAAAAAATATCTATTAGAGCCCAGCTGGTGTAGCTCAGTGGTTGAGCATAGACCTATGAACTAGGAGGTCACAGTTCAATTCCCAGTTGGGGCACATGCCCGGGTTGTGGGCTCGGTCCCCAGTGGGAGGCATGGAGAGACAACCGGTTGATGATTCTCTCTCATCATTGATGTTTCTATCTCTCTCCCTCTCCCTTCCTCTCTGAAATATATATCCATATATATATGAAAAATATGAGTTCCTTCAATTTAAGGAAACAACTTGAAAAAAGAATTTTACTTTGGTAAAGAAATTCTTGGACCAAACTTACTCTTCGTCTTCACCATATCATTCATTGGGATTATGTTCTTTTGAACAATATTAGGATTGTTTTTGTTTTGTTTTGTTTCTACTTAAACAGTGGGACAAAGTAAACGTAAGATGTTAATGCAAAATGAAGATATAAGTGTCACTGAAATTTGATAGAGTTGGATTATTATTATGATAATCAATTTTCAGGTATAGATATTTGTATTTGAAAATCTGTGACTCTGACCCAAGTCTTTTGGTGGTTAAGTGACAGAAATCCAACTCAAAACTAGTTTGGGAAGTAAATGGGGACTTTGATAATTTAGTAATTATGTGTATAAGCATAATAAGTGGTTAGAATGGAGAACCAAGATGGCGGCATAGGTTAACGCCGGAGTTTGCTGCTTTGAACAACTACTTCAAAAGTGAAACCAAAAAACGGAAGGGACATCACCCAGAACCACAGGAACGCTGGCTGAGTGGAAGTCCTACAACTAGGAGGAAAGAGAAACGCACACGGACACTCAGAGGAGGCGCAGTGCTGAAGTCAAATTCTGAGGTGCGGAGTGCGCGGAGCGGGCTGGCAGCGGAGGGCGCGGTTGTTGTTTTCAATCGGGAGGGAGTCGCAGACTCTGAGCACCAGATCCGGGCGAGTCTTTAGGGACCCAGACTCAAACGGGAGAAGCGGGACTGTCTGGCTTCGGTCAGAGCGAGTGCAGCTTTCTCTCAGAGCTTTGCAGCGGGTGCTGGGACTCAGAGAGGCAGAGCCCCTGGGGACAGGACTGAGAGCCGCCATAACTGCTCTCTCCGGCCCACCCTGTTGATCCTGTGCGACCTGCCCCGCCCAAGCCCTGCACAGAGGCATTTGCCGGATAGCCTCAGGCAAAGGCTAGATTAGCACCTCCCTAGAGGACAGAAGTTCTCTCACTGCTGACACAGCTGATTCTCATAGCCACTTGGCCTGGAGGTCAAACCCTCCCTGGAATTAGCTACAACAATCAAGATTTATCTATAAGACTGCGAACAAAGACCACTAGGGGGTGCACCAAGGAAGCATAACAAAATGCGGAGACAAAGAAACAGGACAAAATTGCCAATGGAAGAAATAGAGTTCAGAACCACACTTTTAAGGTCTCTCAAGAACTGTTTAGAAGCTGCCGATAAACTTAATGAGATCTACACGAAAACTAATAAGACCCTCGATCTTATATTGGGGAACCAACTAGAAATTAAGCACACACAGACTGAAATAACGAATATTATACAGACGCCCGACAGCAGACCAGAGGAGCGCAAGAATCAAGTCAATGATTTGAAATGCGAGGAAGCAAAAAACATCCAACCGGAAAAGCAAAATGAAAAAAGAATCCAAAAATGCGAGGATAGTGTAAGGAGCCTCTGGGACAGCTTCAAGCGTACCAACATCAGAATTATAGGGGTGCCAGAAGATGAGAGAGAGCAAGATATTGAAAACCTATTTGAAGAAATAATGACAGAAAACTTCCCCCACCTGGTGAAAGAAATGGACTTACAGGTCCAAGAAGCGCGGAGAACCCCAAACAAAAGGAATCCAAAGAGGACCACACCAAGACACATCATAATTAAAATGCCAAGAGCAAAAGATAAAGAGAGAATCCTAAAAACAGCAAGAGAAAGAAACTCAGTTACCTACAAGGGAATACCCATACGACTGTCAGCTGATTTCTCAACAGAAACTTTGCAGGCCAGAAGGGAGTGGCAAGAAATATTCAAAGTGATGAATACCAAGAACCTACAACCAAGATTACTTTATCCAGCAAAGCTATCATTCAGAATTGAAGGTCAGATAAAGAGCTTCACAGATAAGGAAAAGCTAAAGGAGTTCATCACCACCAAACCAGGATTATATGAAATGCTGAAAGGTATCCTTTAAGAAGAGGAAGAGGAAGAAAAAGGTAAAGATACAAATTATGAACAACAAATATGCTTCTATCAACAAGTGAATCTAAGAATCAAGTGAATAAATAATCTGATGAACAGAATGAACTGTTGATTATAATAGAATCAGGGACATAGAAAGGGAATGGACTGACTATTCTTGGGGGGGAAAGGGGTGTGGGAGATGCGGGAAGAGACTGGACAAAAATCGTGCACCTATGGATGAGGACAGTGGGTGGGGAGTGAGGGCGGAGGGTGGGGCGGGAACTGGGAGGAGGGGAGTTATGGGGGGGGGGGAAAGGAACAAATGTAATAATCTGAACAATAAAGATTTAATTAAAAAAAAAAAAAGTGGTTAAAATCATGAACTTTGGAGCCAGAGTGCCTGAGTTTGAAAACCTGACTCCTCCACTTGTTAGTTACCTGACTCTAAACAGTTACTTTTTCTCTTTGTGTTTCAAGTTTCTTATTTCTCTCTTTTTTTTTAAGTGGATAAAGTAACCCTCATAAGGTGAGGTAAAATGAGGTAATATGGTAAGCACTTTGACCTTATCTAATATGAGATGAATCAATTAAGTGTTAGCTGTTAATTAGATAATAGGTATTTCCAGAAAAATAATAGCCATAAGTGGGTCCTGGGAATATATGTTGTATAAATAGGCACTTTTTATCTGTATGTTTATTTTAGAAACTCCGTAGTCTGTTCTAACCATGGTTGGCTTATAGTAAGCACATATGTATATTGAATGAGTGAATACATGACTGTAAATGTATTCTAAAGGTACTGCTTTGTGAATTGAAAGAATTTTGCTGACCTAATGAACTTTCTGATTTCAGATTTGAAAGATTGGAAGTCCTGGCTGTGTTTGCCTCCACAGTCTTGGCACAGTTGGGAGCTCTCTTTATATTAAAGGAAAGGTACATTTGTGTATGATGTTACTGTCATTCTAAATGCAATCTGTGTTACCTTTGGGGACATAAAGAATCCAGTGAGAGACAGTCTGATCTATAGGGTATACAAATTAAGATGAATAGTGCTGGAGTTTTTTGTTTGTTTGTTTTAATATTTTATTGATTTTTTACAGAGAGGAAGGGAGAGGGATAGAGTTAGAAACATCCATGAGAGAGAAACATCAATCAGCTGCACACTCCCCACTGGAGATGTGCCCGCAACCAAGGTACATGCCCTTGACCAGAATCGAACCTGGGGCCCTTAAGTCCGCAGGCCGACGCTCTATCCACTGAGCCAAACCGGTTAGGGCTGTGCTGGAGTTTTGATAGTACAGTTTCTTCGTATTTTAGACTATTCTCCCTCCTTTTCGTCCTCTCTCATGACCTTTGAGGCTACTGAGTCCAGTTATAGGTAGGCTTGAATGAAAGAAAGGATTCAGTGAGATGTGCTGTAATGCTTAGTATTACAAACCCATTGGAACAGGTCTGGTAGAGAAAGATTGACATTACATATTGTGGATAATGAGTCTCCTTGCCTTATTATTGCTACTAATCAACAGTTGGTTATCATATTAAAGAATTTATGAATTTATTGGGTTAATAATTTGTTTAATAAAGCTTTTTAATTTTATCCTTTATAGGACTTATTTAATGCATTATTTCTTTCTTTTAGTGTAGAACGCTTTTTGGAGCAGCCCGAGATACACACGTAAGATTTTGCTTTTGACATAACATATAATTTACTATTACTAACTTAATTGGCATATTATTAAATAGCTGTTACTTTGGTCAATATTAGAGTTCAAAGAATGGCAGAATTCATTTCATTGGTATTTCACAAACAAAATCTCCAAATCCCAAGATTCCGTCTTTTCACCCTTACCGTTCCCAAGCCATTGTACTGCAGAGGAACGCCTCTCTACCATGGCTTCAGGTCCCTCATTATTTCCAGGCCCAGGGCAACACCCTAAGCCAGTCCCGTCTGGTCTTCTATAATTTGATTCTCAAAATCTTTTAGTAGCACCTGTAAAAATTGTTATTATTTTCCATATAGTTGCCAACTATATGGACTTCACCTATGTTGGGTCAGTTTAATTCAGGACAGTCTGACCTGTCCAGTGTACTATAAACCAAATACCATTAGCATTCATACAGATTTGTAACAGCAGTTACCTGTAAGAAGATAGTGTTAATGCTAAGAGTCTTTTTTTGTCCTGTGTAGGGTGGAGCAACGGTATATAGCACGTGGGTTATAGGGCTAGAAACCAAGTTCAGATTGTGGCTCTGCTAATATCAAACCATAGAAGCAGGCCACCCTGCCTTCCCATTTCTTTCTTAGTCTCTCTATGTGCTGAAATTACATATTGATATTACCAAGAAAAAAATAATGGTGAATGTTATTGTTCTTTTTTAGGGGAAGATTATTAGTTGGTACTTTTGTGGCGCTTTCATTCAACCTATTCACGATGCTTTCTATTCGGAATAAACCTTTTGCTTATGTCTCTGAAGGTACGATTGTTGTCATTAATAAAAAATGTAATTAATCTCATAAAAACAAGTCTTTTGTTTGTTTCATTAACTTACAAGTCAATGAGAAAATACATTCTGAAGAGAAGAGAGAATTACCGCAAATGCTTTCAAGTTTTCTTTAAGCAGAGAATTATAAAACAAAATCTAATTAGTTCAAGCTTTATTACTTAAAAACAGGTAAGACTGACATATATTAAATTAAATGTGCCCAACTGGTATGGCTCATTGGTTAAGTGTGGACCCATGAACTAAGAGGTCACTGGTTCGATTCCCGGTCAGGCACATGCCCAGGTTGCGGGCTCCATCCCCAGTAGGGGGCAACCGATCAATGTTTCTATCTCTCTATCCTCTCCCTTCCCCTCTCTCTCTCTAAAAAAAATCAACAAAAGCATATTTTAATTAATTAAATGTGATGAAAAATTACAGTTATAAAATAACATGAATGAGATTTTACATATATAACCTACCTACAAAAAAAAAAGTGTATTTCAAGCATTCTAGGAGCTTCAGGATATTTAGAATAGTTGATGTGCTCGTTAAAAATAATTTAATCCCGATAAATAAGTTCTCAGGTACTTCTCTTTGGCAGTGGTAGGTGGGCTGGCATATTTTCATGTAACTAAAGTTTTTTCTCTTGAAATATTCTTTTATTTTTAAGTCTTTACAAATTCAGACTGGTTATTTTACTTCAGCGGTGTAAAGGGTTAACCAGTGATTGATGAAGAGATGAGGTATAAACAAAAGTGGGCCATGGGCACAGACCTATATTTTAAAGCAGAGACAGTCAGGTTTTTTTAGGTTTCACTGCCTTGAACACCAGGATAATCAAGAAGATAACTTTCTGAAATGCCCATTCAAATTTAAACAACTTCATGAATGTCATAAAGTATGAGTTATATTTGTATGAGTGACAGTTTAAGAGTTTACTGCATGAACTTGAAAATTAAACAATACTTGTGATGACCAGCATTATTTATTTATTTATTTATTTTTGGTTAATCCTCACCTGAGAATTTTTTTCCCATTGCTTTTCAGAGAGTGGATGGGAGGGAGGAAGGGAGAGAGAGACAGACAGACAGACAGAGACAGACACACATTGATTGGTTGCCTCCTTCACAAGCCCAGACTGGGCATGGGAACTAACCCGGAACTCTCTTAACCAGAAATTGAACCTGAGACCCTTTGGTGCGTGGGTCAATGCTCTAACCTCTGAGCATACTGACCAGGGCCAAAATTATTTAGAATTTACAAATTGTTGAGATAGTATCATGCTCACTCCAGAAATTTTAAAAAGATTCCAAGATTTACAAGCACTCTGATCTCTTTGTACTGATCAGAAAGAATCAAGAAGAGAAAGAATACTGATAATATCATGACCCTGAAATAACAACTGTTAACCTTTGTATTTTACCCTTTCATTTTGTATGCACATAAACATATTTTCGCATACCTATAATTGTATGGACTTAAAATTTTATGCCTTTTTTTTCTTCCAATTAACAGTGTCTAGAGAAAAAAAAATGCGTCCCTGATTTTTGGGATATTGATTTAAGCTGCTTATTAAGAAACAAAAGACTCTGAAAGAACCTTTGACCTTTCCTGCCCTAAAGATTCAGACTGAGAAAACTGCTTCAGGAAGGAGAATTTAGGATGGCACCTTAGCCTGATTTGAATTAAGTCCAGTAAATAGGAGGGTTTCAGGCATGGCTTTGGTAACTAGAGACCCACTGTGTCCCATTGCTTGTGAGTCACCTCCCAGTTTCTGCATGCCACCTGTGTTCCCTTCTTCAACTACCTGTAATTGCCCATTCTCACTTCTGAAATGTAATATTCCACTTCCCTCCGTTCCCCTCTGTCTAAAAATGTCTTATATATCCAGTGTTGCCTCACTGTGTTTAGAATTTTCATAGATTTATCATGTCTGTAAATTCTCCATGCACATGTATTAAACTTTTATTTTCTCCTGTTAAAAGGAAAGAAAAATAATGCTTTCATAATATTTTGTCATATGAATATTTTTATTTTTATTTTTTTATATATTTTATTGATTTTTTACAGAGAGGAAGGGAGAGAGATAGAGAGTTAGAAACATCGATGAGAGAGAAACATCGATCAGCTGCCTCCAGCACATCTCCCACTGGGGATGTGCCCACAACCCAGGTACATGCCCTTGACCGAATCGAACCTGGGACCTTTCAGTCCGCAGGCCAACGCTCTATCCACTGAGCCAGGCCATATGAATATTTTTAAACATTAGTCTATTCCTATACATTCCCAACTTTACTTTTTACAGATAATGCTCTAATCAGCTTTTTTGTATTAAATTTCTTGTATGCATGTAAGATAAATTCCTGGAGAAGAAATTATAAATGGATTAAAAATACAGTATTTTTAAAGACTTTGATAAATATTACCAAACTCATTTCCAAAAAGGTTATCTAGTTTGTATTTTCATTAGTTGGAAATGAAAGTTCCCAGAAACATCATGATTTGTGACGTTAGCTAAAATTTGAGTGGAAAATAGTATCTACTAGGCATTGTGCTAAATGCTTTACATAGAATAACCCATTTCTCCCTATAACATATGAGGTAAATTATTTTAATATTCCTATTTTACACTGAAGCCTGAGACATTAAGTCACTTACCCCAGGCCATACATCTAGGGAAGGGCGAGATGGAATTTGAAGTCAGGTATTCTGGCATCTGGGGCTGCTCTTAACTGTTCTACTACTAGTATAGTGGCTTTTGTGTATGGTTTGACAATCTTTTTTCTTTTTTATCAGAGTATACATTAAAAATGAATATTCTTAGCACCTGGGGTAACTGTAAGAGGACACTTGAGCCTGGAGGCTGCTTGTCCAGGGACACTACCCAATAGGTGTCTTTGGATGTAGCCAGGCCCCCACCTGGCCTTTCTGAGAGCTGAGGGAATTAATAATTGGTGTACTTATAACCTATTCTCAGTACACTGATTACAAAACTTTATGCTTTACAGTATAAAGAGCCTTTAAAACTTCAAATTAATAGTAATAATGATATGTGTAACTTCACTAATTCCTTCAGGTCAACTATAAATTATAGTCAAAACTGCTTTTGGTTTAGTATCTTAAAGGCGTAAAAGAGGGAAAAGTTCTATAGTTGAGGTGTCATTTTGTAATGTTAGGTGGAGTGTTGCCAAACTTATTTGAACATTAAAGAAATTAAGTATTTTTGGTAGTGATTTCTTCTATATAGATAATTTGGTATTTTCTTCTTAAAGCTGCCAGTACAAGTTGGCTTCAAGAGCATGTTGCAGATCTTAGTCGAAGGTAAGATGTTATGGGGTTTCATGATATACATGATTTTAAAGGAATGCACAAGAAATGCGTTTGTCATAGAAACTTACACGATTCATTGCTGAGGTCGGCTTATGAATCTCACAGATCAGATTCTTATTCTTCCTTTTTCTTTTTAATATAAGAGAGACCTTTATGAGTGAGCTTTGTTGCCAAATCCTCTGCTTTCTTTAAAAGATATATGATATTAAAAGACAAGTCATCTTTTATAAGATTTCCATCAGTATCACATGAGTTCTGCCAGCTAATGAATACTCTGTTTGTTTTACTCACAGCGTGTGTGGAATTATTCCAGGACTTAGCAGTGTCTTCCTTCCCCGAATGAATCCATTTGTTTTGATTGACCTTGCAGGAGCATTTGCTCTTTGTATTACGTATATGCTAATTGAAATTAAGTAAGTATTTTTTATTTCTGTAAAGTGTGTTTCCATTCCTGGGGCCTGACTATTAAGTTCATGGATGGGATGGATGGGGGTTAAGCTTATAGCGCATTTGCTTATGACCTCTGTAACTTTGGTCATGTCTTGTCCTCAAGTGACTCCATCTGAAAAAGTAAGGGGTTTGTATTCAGTAAGTATTTTTTTATTACAATCTATTATGCCAAATTAATTCCCTACTGCTAATTGATGAGTGGAACACAAGAGGACGATAAAATAAGAGAAATAAGCCACAGCTTGCTATTTCTGAGAGAGGGAAGAGAAGAAGTAGGTGTGAAGCAATTTTTTTTTTTAATCCTCTTTTGTTCTACTTATTGGTTGAATTGGTTGATTCTTGTATGTGCCCTGACTGGAGATCGAACCTGCAACTTTGGCTTATCAGGACTATGCTCTAACCAACTGAGCTACCCCGCCAGGGCCTTGCACATGCTGCTTTCAATGTCTGCAATCTCTTCCTTCCATCCTCTCACTCCTCTTTGCAGGCTCAGCTCAAATGTCACCTCTTTTTATGTTTAGCCTTTCTGGATTATCTCTCCCCCAGTAGCCTCGACACTCACTCCTATGTGCATCCATGATTCTCTATAGGGACTTCTCCTTGCATGCAAAGGGCTTTATTATGTTTTCCACATGTGTTTCTCCTGCTATTTCAAAGGCAGGAACTAGGTCTTAACTCACGTCTCTATTCCAGCATGTGGGGAAAAGTTAAAAAGTGTGCTTGTAACCATGGGGATTTGGGTTTATCTTAGTAGAACAGCCTGAACTATTGAGATGTTTGCACCTCAGAAGGATCTCACTTTGTGAAACTCCTGGCAAATTTTGAAAAATCTTAATAGTAATTATTGGAAAGTTATTATTTACAGGAAAACTAATAGAATCACTGATGAAATCCATTAGTGTCTCTGTATCAGAAATTACTATTTGAAGGGTTTTATTTGTTGCAGTAAGTGAACATATATGAATGAAATCTTCCTTGTTGACAAGTAGATTGACTGAAAATGCTCACATTTTCTTCTTCATCATCATCTCTTCACACTAATTCACATAATTTTTAGGTTTTTTTTCCCCACTAAACTTTGGCAAGAAATAATTCAGAAAACTTTCTGTTTTCCTTTGAGATGTTTCAATTGCCAGTAGTGACCACTTGTGATAAAATGGTCCTTTAGATAATTAATGTTCCGTAGACTGAATTGTAAGAAGTTGAGTGAGGTATACATTTACAATTTAGAATTATTTTTTCCTTTTAGTAATTATTTTGCTGTAGACACTGCCTCTGCCATAGCAATTGCTCTGATGACATTTGGCACCATGTATCCCATGAGTGTGTACAGTGGGAAGGTGTTACTCCAGGTAAGGCTCCTCTTTCAGTGTGCATGCTTAATGTTAGCCACGCTTTCCTACCAAATTGTGACATTTTTGACTTTTAGAAATGAAACCAAACAATAATCTCTGAAATTTGTACACTACGAATTAGATGAAATTACATGGGCCCATAAAATAGGCACGAATATTCCTATATTTGTAATATAAAACAAAATTATGAATTAAAATTTTTACCTCTGATAATGTTTCCATTGAAAACAATGCTATTTTTTAAAAGTTTTTAGACATTTATTTTTCTCTAATTTGTATAAATTTATTGTATAATCTGGTTATGATTTTCTTTTTTCTCTGTGATTGAATCAGTGAGAATTTTAAATTTCAAACTTAAAATTTAAGGGACAAATTATTAGTTATTAAAACAGTGGGACAAAGTCCAGGTACCTAGAGACAAGTACCTGAATGGAGAGGTACTTTCCCAGGATGGGATGTGTATGGAAGCCTTGCTTTTCCTTCTGTCTTTACCTCATGCCTTTTCTTAAACTTACAGTATCTCCATCTGCAGGACCAGTAAATAACAATAAGATAGTAGTTGTTTAGTGCCATGCCCTATATAAAATGTTACTTTCTTAAACGTTTTTTGTTGAGTGCCTGGTTCTTTAAAGTTTATTTGTTCTAGAGATAGCAGCTTCTTTGTTAAGATAAGAAGTGAGCATGCGCTGGTTTTTTATGTTGCCCCACTACTGGGCCAGTTGAAACCTCTCCTTCCTAAATCATGATAGGGTACATATCAAACAAAGCAGAGGTTAGTATAAGACCCAGTATTTGTTTCTGGACCATTGTGGCAAAGAATTTTTTACCTCCTTTGATGTATGTTTTATATTTCTCCCAGACAACACCACCCCATGTTATTGGTCAGTTGGACAAACTTCTCAGAGAGGTAAGATGGAATAATAAAATCATTTACATTTATAATTAGAGAATGCAAAGAGTGGGTACAAATAATACTTTATTTAACCCAACCCTATCTACAATTTTAGGGGCATTTGTGTTCTTAACTCATTAGGAAACATAACAGGGTGACAAAAGTAGAAAGATTGAGGATTGCTCAGTCTGGAAGCCAAATTCACTTGAAATAGATGTGGAAGGTAATGATTTATAGACCACTCTCCTACCTATATTAATGCTGTAACTTTTATGACTCTATAATAAAATTTAACGATTTGATTAAATCAACGCTCTTTTTTTTTAATACATTTTTATTGATTTTTCACAGAGAGGAAGGGAGAGGGACAGAGAGTTAGAAACATCGATCAGCTGTCTCCTGCACACCTCCCACTGGGGATGTGCCCGCAACCAAGGTACATGCCCTTGGCCGGAATCGAACCTGGGGCCCTTCAGTTCACAGGCTGACGCTTTATCCCAGTGATGGCGAACCTATGACACGCATGTCAGAGGTAACACGCGAACTTATTTTTTTTGGTTGATTTTTCTTTGTTAAATGGCATTTAAATATATAAAATAAATATCAAAAATATGTCTTTGTTTTACTATGGTTGCAAATATCAAAAAATTTCTATATGTGACACAGCAGTAGAGTTAAGTTAGGGTTTTTCAAAATGCTGACACACCGAGCTCAAAAGGTTCGCCATCACTGCTCTATCCATTGAGCCAAACCGGTTAGGGCAAACACTCTTTTTTAAATCTGTTGATTGCTTCACCATCTAACATCTTGATTTGTGGGTTTAGATTTTTGTATTGTTACACATTTCCACCTGCCAACTAATGGAGGAGCAAGAAAATTGAATTATTTGGATGTGAAAAGTGTTTTAAACTATTGGTTGTCAGTATCACAAAGGCCACTGTTATCAAAAGAGCTGGTTACTTGTCTCGGCGAGCGGAGCCTATGCCACTGCACCGGGGACCACACACTCTGTATCTGGCCTTGGAATTTGCTTTTGACCCACATCTAAATAGCAGTCTTTGTTTGGCAGAAATTTGTTAAAAGGGAATTCAGAGAAAGAAATGATAGAGAAGAAGGAAAAGAAAAAAACCTGATAGCACAAGTGCTGTATCCATATACGCCATATTGATAAAATGAAAAGAGCCACACACTGTTGAACAAGGTGGGGTGGGGCTGTAAAGACCCAATTCTAGAAAGATTGGTGCAGACAAGAAGCTGGGGAAATAAGGCCTTGGCTCTACTGCACAAGCAGAAAGGGTATCTTAGGTAGTGGTCTGGCTTCTCTCGGCTAATGAGTGTCCTCAGGCAGGGCTTGGCCATGTCATTCCTAGGCTCAGAGCAAGTCCATAGTGTTGCCCTGTGTTGGATATGTCAAATGCAAACAGCCCCATTTCTGTATTTTTTATCAGGTATCTACCTTGGATGGAGTTTTGGAAGTACGAAATGAGCATTTTTGGACCCTAGGTTTTGGCTCATTGGTATGTTTTCTACATATTACTTTAGTTATCATTTCAAGCATACTTTATAATTTTCAAAACTGAAAAAAATTATTTCTTTAAAGTTTTCATAGAGCCTTTGATTTCTGTTTTTGTTCAGTAGAGTCTAAATTGTAGGTGGATTCAGAAACCTAATTGAGATGAATGGAGGGATGTTTTTCTTTTTTCTTTTAAACCAAATCATCTTAATATTGAACTGTCCAGAGAAGACAAATTCAGTCACACATTCCTAAATATGAAAATGTTGCAAAATAAGAGGTGCGATTATTATTTTTTAATATATTTTTATTGATTTCAGAGAGGAAGGGAGAGGGAGAGAGAGATAAAAACATCAATTATGAGAGAGAATCATTGATCTGCTGCCTCCTGCACACCCCCTACTGGGGAGTGAGCCCGCAACCCAGGCATATGCCTTTAACAGGAATCGAACCCAAGACTCTTCAGTCTGCAAGTCGATGCTCTATCCCAGGGGTGGGCAAACTTTTTGACTCGAGGGCCACAATGGGTTCTTAAACTGGACCAGAGGGCCGGAACAAAAGCATGGATGGAGTGTTTGTGTGAACTAATATAAATTCAAAGTAAACATCATTACATAAAAGGGTACGGTCTTTTTTTTTTTTTTTTTTTTTTTTTTTTAGTTTTATTCATTTCAAACGGGCCGGATCTGGCCCACGGGCCGTAGTTTGCCCACGGCTGCTCTATCCACTGAGCCAAACCAGCTAGGGCAAGGTGCAATTATTTTTAATTGCAGTTCTAATTTTGGAGATTTTACTGAATATGTTAAAGAGTTATAATAATACATCTTCTGCAACATAACATTTCATGTTTTCTCATCCAATATTGGACCTCATTACCAGAGAGACTGTATTTTTGTATCAGGAATGATGAGGAAAATAAAGAAAAGTACCCAGAAAAAATTAAATCACCATTATCCTCTCATGTAGAGAAAATTGCTATTAATATTTTTGTATTTATACTTACACATTTATTCTCCTTAGAAAATGAGATCATGCTATTTTATGATTTGCTCTTTTCAGATACCACAAACAGGTTTTCATATCACTAAAAAAAGCAAACCATAGGATTTGGTTTTTCTAACATAACACAGATTCCAGAGGTAGGCTGACTAGGGCTGCCCAACAGCTCAGTGATGTCATCCAAACTGCAGTCTTTAGTTTCAGGTTCAAGCTCCTTTAGTGGAAAAATGGCTGCCTTGTCTCTACCTCCCCCTACTCTTCCTCTCTAGTCATTTGGTATCTCAAACTCATCCACTAGTAAATTCTTCAGGAAAGCTCCTGGGGAACAACATTCCCTAAATTCCTGAATATTTAAAAAAGTTGTGGACATTATACTTGAAAATAATTTTGGCTAGATATATAATCCTGAGCATATATTTTGTTTCCTCGCGTTTCTTAAATATACCATTCCATTTACCTCTGGCATAAAGTATTGCTGTAATAAATAACTCATAGTCTGGTTTTGGGTGTTTTTTCCTTTATATCTGACTTGATCATTTTGCCTGGATGCCCCAATTTTTTTTTTAATCTAGTAATTTTTCTAGAGTGTCTTGGTGGTGGTCATTCTGGGTCCATTATTTCAAGTATGTAGTATACCCTTTTAATAATGTTATTTCAAAACCAACATTTTAAAACTTTCAGGAAAGTTTTCTTTAGTTATAGTTTTTAATATTTATTCTGGTCTTTTGCTTTGATTTTCTTCTTTGGGAATTTCTGTTACACTCATTTGGATTTTTGCTTTTTTTGGTATTTGTTTTATCTGCATTTCCGTTTAATAATTAAAATTTCCCCCTTTTTACCTTTTATTTCTCTTACAATATACTTGTATGTTTATTTGCTTTTGTACTCCTTGTTTCGTCTTCATTTCTGAAGTGAATTTTTTTTTTATTTCTAACTATCTCATTTCTGAGGTTTTCTAATTTTAATTTATAGTGTTCTTGTTTCATGTTTTTTGGCTTGTTTTGATAAAGTGTGGTGTAGTTCTGTTTTGTAGGTAAATCTTTCTGGTGATCTTTTAATCTGTTCTGTATTTTCTTTTTTTCTTATAGTAACTTTGTGTGGGATTAGGATTCAGTTCTTTTCTATGGCTCCTTTTGTATGAAATTAGGTTTCCTGAACTTAAAAAATAAGGGGTGGTTTAAGGTAGTATGTCTAAACCCATGGCTCTAGAGTTCCCTCTTCTGCTGAGTCTGTGAAGTGAACGTTTTTTCTTTCCCCTGGCTCCGTTTCCCTTCCATTTGTGCCTGAACCTCTACTCTGCTGCTCAATTGGGATTCTGTTCCCAGTTGTTTCTTCTTAATGTGGGGCTTTGCTTGGTTTCTTTTGAGAGTTCTAGGGTTCAGACTACTCCATTTCTTCATATCTTATTGCAGACCCAGCTGCCTTTCTCAAGTTCTCTGTCCTAGATTGCCACTAGCACCGGCGTACTGCTTTGGGGTTTTTAGGTCAGGCAGATGCACTATTGCTTGCTCCTCCACAGAAGCTGATACCTTGCAGGTCTACCTGGTATAGCTTGCATTTGGGTTTTCTTAGCACCATGTTAGCTAGTTTTTTGTAGATGTGTTCATTGGCTTTTGGATTTGCTGTGTTAGTTTCTGTATTTATGGGAATATTTGGAGCATTTCAAAGACGTGCCACCACTGTCACTGTCTTCCAAGAATCCCAACATAATTTTTAATGGCTGCAGTTTTACATTATATGAATATGACACAATTTATTTAATCATTCCTCTATTGGATTAGTTGATTTCCCTTGTTACCATATAAACTGGCTGAGATGAGTATTTTTCTGGTGTAATCTTTGTATATACTCGTGATTATTCCTTAATAGTAATTTTTAGGCTGTACACCATGTAAGGTGATCTTATTCAACCATGATGATGTGACCACTCTGATCTTGGGTTGGTAACACCTGTACCAGCTAAGTCCTGCGGTGGGCCTGAACAGATGCAGCCACACCACCTCATTGGATCTGCACCACACAATTCACCTGGAATGGCTGGAAACCCAAAGATCCCTTCTTGTCTGAGATCATCCTGAGCTGCACGTCTCTGTCCGCAGGGAGCCTCAAGGTCAAGCCACGAGGCCCTGGAGCCTATTTCTTGTGGATAGGAGTCAATGGAGGCCTCAGTAGTAGTGTCCCAGTGCTCAGTGGCTGGGGCACGCAGCACCCCCATGTGAGTGGTGGCTCTTCTCTTTCCTGTGAAACCTGTGCCTCTCCTAAAAGCAGGCAGTGCATGAGGTCCAGGTGGAGCTCAAGTAGGTGTGTGGGGGGTACGGGTGCTCAAGCTACTGGCACACTGAAAGGTAGGTAACCCCATCATCTAAAAGAGTGCTGGTCTTATCTTCAGTAAATGAAAGATCATTCAGGTTTTTTTTTTAAGATTAATGTTTAGAAGGGGTTTTTGTAAATAAAATAATATTATACCCTTGATGGCTTTTGATGCCAGTTGCCAAATTGCTTTCCAAAAATGGTTATACCAATTTGCAGTCCTCCAGTAATGTAGTTCATTTTTAATCATTCTTTTAATTATACTGATATCAGTAAATTAGTAGACAAGTGTTTATTAAGCATGGTGGCTTTAAACAAAAAGAATAGTTATCTCAGCTGTTCAGAACTTGGCCATCTAACAACTACACTGATGTATTGCCTAATCAAGACCAAGGAAATTACTAAAACAAGCTTTTGAGCTGCCAAGAATAGTTGTCACAAAAGCTATAGAGTAATGCAAACACCATAATTATAGGAGACTGATTCTCGGAAATGGTTTCCACTTATTTTACTTTGATTTCCACATCAGATTGAAAGATGATGCAGTATCTTTTATAGTTTTGTATAGTGACAGCAATGAGATGGCAGTGGCAAAGAAAAGGGAGAAATTAAAGCTGCCTTGATTTCTAAACATGGCTTGTCTTACCTAAAAGTAATCAACTACAAGTCAAATTTAAGCAACATAGATATTTTCTCAGTCTTGTAATTGATGATAATTCCTATTACTGCTCAAGCCATAGACTCAGGCACATTCTAACTAAACCAACTGGCCAGTTTATGCTTTGCTGTAATTTTTTTGTATAAAGTCTGAGTTTATCTAGAAATCAACATGAAATAACTTGGGTATTTTATTATACCATATTTATTATATATTTTTATTTAAGATTTTATTATACAAATAGTGCCCAGTTGTTAGAAAAATTAGAACTTACAACTAAGTCAAAAGGTAGAGAATAAAAATTCATAATAATTCTACCATCTAGAGATATGTGCTGTCATGCTTGATATTTTTCTGTATGTATGTGTTTTGATCAAAACAGGATCATTGTTGTATCTACTATTTTATTATCTACTTTAAAAACATGATGTGTGATAAATGTCTTCAGATTTATAAACATACTTTTTTAAAATTTTTATTTTTATTATTGAGACTATTACAGATGTTCCCATTTTCCCTGCCTTTGCCCAACTCCGCCCACCCCCCATACCCCGTTCTCTCTGGCCATCACCACATCGTTACCTGTACCTGTGGGTTATGCACACATGTTCTTTGGCGAATCCCTTCGCTAACCTCATTGTAATGCCTTGTGCTCTCTGTGTTCCTAGTAATATAAGGTAAGCTAGAAACCTTGAGGTTACCTTTGATGAGTTCATCTCCCTCATCCATTACATCCAGTTGGGTATCAAGTCCTCCCACTACTAACCCATGGCATATTATATGAATCCATCTGTGTCCCTCTCTGATCCCACTGTGTTTGTCCTATCTCAGACCTCTTTATTTTTAACCTAGACTGTTGCAGTTATTTCCTACATAATTGGCAATCATCCATACCTCTAATTTTTCTGAACTCTTATTTTATTGCTGTTGCTTATTATCATAATATTTAGATGCCTCTTCTATCCTTTCCTTTTCACCCCATTACCTACCTTTCTTCTTTGTATTCTTTCTGTTTCCTCTTTTCCTCCTTTTATTTTTTTTCTGACCCCTGAAATATTTGTACTTCTTTATATTGCTTACTAGAGGCCTGGAGCACAAAGTTTGTGCACTCAGGTGGGTCCCACAGCCCGGCCTGTGCCCTCTCACAGTCCAGGAGCCCTTGGGGGTTGTCCAACTGCCAGCTTAAGCTGGCAGTCAGACATCCTTACTGCTGACACAGAGATGGGAGAGGCTCCTGCCACCTCAGCTGCGCTCACCAGCCATGAGCCTGGCTTCTGGCTAAGCAATGCTCCCCCTGTGGGAGCTCACTGACTATCAGGAGGCAGCTCCTGCATTGAGCGTCTGTTCCCTGGTGGTCAGTGCGCGTCATAGCGACCAGTCGTTCCACCAGTCAGTCAATTTGCATATCAGCCTTTTATTATATAGGATTCTTGCCAAACATGCCATGCATTTTAATTGCTATTTCCTAAGCCTGTCTCCACCTTTTGAAATTTAACCATCAACCCTAGATCATCAAATGTCATTTTTTTCTTAATGTCTTCCTCAATTTGAATTAATATCTCCCTTTTCTGCCTTTCTATTGCATTTTGTATACTTCATTTATATTCTGCTTCATGTTATAATATGCCTATCTTCATCCTACATGGATTTCTCTTTTATATATATTAAAAGATAACATTTTATTTAAAGAGTCATGAATTATTTCATTGTTAATCATTACTAGGTAGTCTTTAAGGAATATCAAGACATTAAGTTTTCTCTTGAATTAAAGAGAATACCAAGTACTGTTACAGCGAATCATAAGTAAAATGCTCGTTTCCAAGGGAATTTTCCGTAGTGTCTCTAATTCTAAGCAGTCTCTTCTTTTGCCCCTTATAGGCTGGATCAGTGCATGTAAGAATTCGCCGAGATGCAAATGAACAAATGGTTCTTGCTCATGTGACCAACAGGCTGTACACTCTAGTGTCTACACTGACTGTTCAGATATTCAAGGATGACTGGATAAGGCCCTCTTTACCATCAGGGCCTGTTGCAGCTAATGTCCTAAATTTTTCAGATCATCACATAATACCAATGCCTCCTTTAAAGGGTATTGATGAGTCGAACCCTGTCACATCAACTCCAACTAAACCTAGTAGTCCACCTCCAGAATTTTCATTTAACACCCCTGGAAAAAATGTGAACCCAGTTATTCTTCTAAACACACAAACAAGACCTTATGGTTTGGGACTTAATCATGGACACATACCTTATAACAGCATTGTTAATCAAGGACTTGGAGTTCCAGGAATTGGAGCAACACAAGGATTCAGGACTGGTTTTACAAATATACCAAGTAGATATGGAACTAACAACAGAATTGGACAACCAAGACCATGACATACTGTGATTTAATTTATTTTATGAGGAATATTGACTCCTTGACTTCCTTCCAATTTACTTAGTAATCCAACTTTGCATTGACTGTTCAATCATTTGTTGTAAATATTAGAGAATAGTAGGCTAGTTCATATTATATGAAAGCAATGAAATTATATTTTTGTAAGATATAGTTAGGACAGTGAGAAACTTCTAAATGTTGTAGGCTTTAAATAGGCTTCCTTTAGAAAGTGTATTTCTCTAAATTTGAATTTTGCTATCTTCGGTTTTGAAGTTGACTGCAGTGTGATATGAGATTACCTTTACAAGAGAACCGTTTGATGGAGTAGATCTGTCACATTATATTCTCTTCAGTGAAATTTATAAAACTGCTTCTTGAATAATGATACACATTTTAGGAAAGGATAAAAATATCCATTCTAAAAGTAAAACAGTCTCTTTTATGGCTTTTCCAAACTTAATTGCTACATTTTTCTTTGAGGTCCTCTGAATTATGTCTTGCAAAGTAAAAGCAAAAATTTTTATCAGAAATTTTAGAATATATTCTACCTAGTTTTTGTTTTTTTAATATATTTTTATTGATTTCAAGAGGAAGGGAGAAGGAGAGAGAGTTAGAAACATCAGTGATGAGAGAGAATCATCGGTTGACCACCTCCTGCACTGGGGATCGAGCACACAATCTGGGCATGTGCCACTGACTAGAATCGAACTTGGGACCCTGCAGTCTGCAGGTTGACGCTCTATCCACTGAGCCAAACTGGCTAGGGCATACTACCTAGTTTTGTCATTTAAAAATTTCAATACATTTGTAAATAGTCCATGGTTCTCAAAGTGTTTTATTCTGGTTAATAAGTACCAAATCCTTTAGTGATGTGCAATAAAGGAATCACAGTTTTCTCTCTTACACATAATCAGATTCTGATGTAATGATGGAATTTATCTTTTTTTGTAACTTTTTCATTGGTTGACTTAATTTCTCATTTTTTAAGCAAAACATATCAAATATGTTACCAAAATATATGGGGTTCCACAAATGTTATAAAATGGGATTTGATATCTTTTCAAAGTTGCACAATCAATTTGAGATTATATTATAAATTTTTACCAAAAGATAATGGATCTTAAATTATAGAGTACAGTATTTTCAGACTTGCTACAGGCAGTTTTTAACTTGTTCTGTTTTGCTTTGTTAAACAATGAATTGTTAACGTGATGAAGTGTGAGAATTATATAGATTATTTTATTTTTTTATTACTTTCCAAGTGCACATGTTAAGAACTTTGTAATGTGGCCAATATTCCATATAAAAAATATAACAAGCAGGAATTACCGATAAGGTTATATCATGAGTTTTATGGTTAGGGTTTTAAAAAGGGATTTTAAGGGTGGATTCAACTTTTCTGGAATCCAGTGACTCCTGGAGATTTGTGACTTTTCCAGCCATTACCCAGCTATCTAGAGAAGATTTATGTTCCTGTAGAATTTGCAACAGTTTCTTCAATCAATTCATCCTCTTTTAAATATGAGCAACACTTCCAAATCCTATTTTTTCACTGTGGAATAACAAACATCTAAGAAGCCATCTCTATCAGAAGTAGTTAATTCTGTAATAATAAATGACCATGTCCTAAATACCTTTTGCTTGCTGAGGAGTTGGTCATTGTCTTGGCATCTGCGACCCTGTTCAGGCATTTTACCTACTGAAGAACTAGAGCCCACACTACTTTGACTGTTGGTGAAAAGGAATAAGGCAACCTGTTTCTTGTCCTTTGTCTTATGTCCTCCAACTATTACTATTGCCTGTTATTGGTCTACCATTACAGAGTGGTTTTTCCTCCATTGACCTCATCTAAATGTGAATTCGGGTCTTGCATGAAATCTGAAGGACTGTCATGTGCTGAGGGATGATGATTCAGAGGTATGTGCGGCCACCGTATGCACATCTTCTCCATCCCTATGGGATTTTCAAAGTGTCCAGGTGCTGAACACAGCTCTGTGTGAGGTTAAATGCCTACTTCCTCAACACCCACTCAGAAGCAACATCTGTGCAGTTGTCCTACCAAAGGAGCTTTCATGCCAACCTACACTATTTGAGAAGTTGCCTGTGGGTTCTGAAGGAATTGGCTCTACTTGCTGAACTTCATTACTGCCAACTGCTATAGGTGACTTTGGTCCTTGCATTATAATATAATGTCTCATTTGCCAAGCTCTGGCCAGCTTCTGGATATGAAAACAAGAAATTTGGCCAGCATAGGCCTTTAGACAGTAGCCTTCCTGGTAAATCTTGTCATGGAGTTACTTGAAGCTAGACAAAAAAAAGGAAGTTCAAATTACATACTTGCCCTATAGTTTGTGATTTAAGAGCAAGCTTCATGGAATATGATGAACCCTGTTTGAGAAATCACTGTAAGGGAAAAAACATTGGACTAGAAGACAAGAATTGGATTCCAAAACTGATACTGCCGCTATGTAAGTAGTTTTATAACCATGGGCAAGTCATTTAACTTTCCCGAGCTTTCTCATCTGTAAAGATAGGGTGGGGAATGAATTAGTTGATCCGTAAACTATCAACTCTAAAATTTTATGACTAAATCTATAGAATATGTGCCCAGTTGCTAAACAATATTGTACCCAGAATTTCTATCCAGTGAATACCTCAACATATAGGCCAAGTGTTACCTATACCAACACCCAAGCCATTAATGTGAGGTGCCATGAGAATAGAAGGTGAACTGCAGGCTAACACCATTTAGGAATTAGTTTATTTCAGACTTGCCTCGAATAAATCTTTTAAATCTGTTTAAACAGATTTTTCTTAGTCTTCTTTCTTTGTGGGAAAGGATTATTTTTTTTATTATACCTTGTAATATGCATTAAAAAACAACATAACACATAAAACCCATGGTTTCACGATATCACTAAAGATGAAATTTGAAGTGCATGATGTTAAACCTAAGACAAATTGAAAAAAATATTGAGTAAGTGGTACAGGGGGGCAATTTGGAGGTATATAAAAAACAAAATTATAAATAGCCTATGACTCTTTTCTTTTTTTCTTTTTTTTTTTTTTTTTGCTTTATTGATTAAGGTATTACATATGTGTCCTTATCCCCCCCAATGCCTCCCCCCCCCCCACTCATGCCCTCACCCCCCTGGTGTCTGTGTCCATTGGTTAGGCCTATATGCATGCATACAAGTCCTTTGGTTGATCTCTCCCCCTGACCCCCACCCTCCCCTACCTTCCCTCTGAGGTTTGACGGTCTGACCGATGCTTCTCTGTCTCTGGATCTGTTTTTGTTCATCAGTTTATGTTGTTCATTATATTCCACAAATGAGTGAGATCATGTGATATTTCTTTCTCTGACTGGCTTATTTCACTTAGCATAATGCTCTCCAGTTCCATCCATGCCGTTGCAAATGGTAAGAATTCCTCCTTTTTTACTGCAGCATAGTATTCTATGTGTAGATGTACCACAGTTTTTTAATCTACTCATCTGCTGATGGGCACTTGGGCTGTTTCCAGATCTTAGCTATGGTAAATTGTGCTGCTATGAACATAGGGGTGCATATATCCTTTCTGATTGGTGTTTCTAGTTTCTTGGGATATATTTCTAGAAGTGGGATCACTGGGTCAAATGGGAGTTCCATTTTTAGTTTTTTGTGTGTTTTTTTAAAGTTAATCTAGCAAATTGGTTCATTTTTTTTAATATATTTTACTGATTTTTTTACAGAGAGGAAGGGAGAGAGATAGAGAGTTAGAAACATCGATGAGCGAGAAACATCGATCAGCTGCCTCCGGCACATCTCCCGGTGGCAACCCAGGTACATGCCCTTGACCGGAATCGAACCTGGACCCTTCAGTCCGCAGGCCGACGCTCTATCCACTGAGCCAAACCGGTTTTGGCCATTTTTAGTTTTTTGAGGAAACTCCATACTGTCTTCCATAGTGGCTGCACCAGTCTGCATTCTCACCAGCAGTGCACGACGGTTCCTTTTTCTCCGCATCCTCACCAGCACTTGTCATTTGTTGATTAAATAACCTATGACTCTTTCAATTCAACTTCTAGGCATCAATCCCAGGTAAATTTTCACACACACACACACACACACACACGATGCTCCTATTTATTTTGTAATATCAAAACCAGAAAACAGTCTTACTGTCACAAAGGATTATTTTTGCGGGGTGTTGGAGTAAAGATTACGACAAAGTACCCTTAGCTTCCAAAGAGTAATGAAAGAATGGGGTGCGTTTTTATTTCTCCCTTAATCTCTGAAGTCACAGTTGAAATTACATGTATCAGCAACTGGGGTGGACTCAATTTCAAGCCAATCTTTTTTGGGAGTCTGATCTGCTTTTCATATAAGAAAATGCTTTTCACATTCCAAATTGTTTGAATTAAACTTTTTGAATAAAGAACAGACATGGAGTTTTATGATTTTAAGTAATTGTGGCTTGTTTCTTTATTCAATAGCTGTTTATTGGTAATTTAATTCTCATATTTAGCAAATATTTGTTGAGAATCTAGTACATGTCAGGCACTATGCTAAGTAAATGTGCATACAGTATATCAGTTTTTGTGACCTGTTTTTTTTCATCTTTGTTGTTTAAAGTATTACATATGTCCCCCCTTTTTCCCCATTGACCCATTCTAGCCCACCCCCAGCCTCAGGTCTTCACCCCACTATTGTCTGTGTCCATGGGTATGCATATATGACCTGCTATTCTTGAGACCAAGGGGACCTGGGATGAAGAAGAGTCCCCTTCAAATATCTGATAATCCTATTAGGAATCATGAAACAGAACTATAGCATATGTCATCAGTAAACTCCCTCCCACTTCCCCTCTTCTTTGGTCTCATTTGCCTGGCATCCTGTTTTTATTTTTCCTGAATGGTGAAAATAAGAAAGATTTCCATGCAAGAGGCCAGCTAAGGAAGTCATGGTGCCACACATCATCCTGATATCAGTAAAGGAAAAGGCAGTTTAGAAGGGGCGAGTTGGGCAGACACTGTTGACAAGGATAATTTGTAGGTGGATAATAGATTGCCATATACTTTCCGACCCTTGGACTATATGAGCAAAGATTTTTAAATCACCAGGCGGAAAGTAATGGAGTTCCCAGAGCATTCATGGGCTCAGGTTGCCCTTTATTTAAGCAGTTACTAGTTTAAAGGCACCTTTAATAACACTGACATCATCATCATCAAATTGCCACCCAACAAGCCTAGCTTCTTGCAAAAAAGTTAACTTTGATAACACATGGCCAAGTTTTCTGACTAATGCTGCATCGGGTAAAAATCTTTTAGTACTGAAGTCAAAAAACACTAATTGCTTAAGATTTTCAAATACACCCATGAAGGTAAGCCATCCATCACTGCTCACACAATTTCCTGCCAAATCCAGCTGCTGGAAGTTTTTCAGAGGGTTCTTTTCAAAAAATGCACCTGGTAAAAAATAGAAATTAGTATTTTAGTTGGAAGCAAAACAGTTTTTTAAAGAGAAATGGCCATGTTTGGACCAGTGCCTTACTTTCGAAATTCTCTATAGATAGGGCAGTGATTATGAATGTAGTCCATTGTATTTACAAATTACAATATTTGTAAAGTGTAAGGGAATCTGGTAAGTAGTAATTAGTATTTAATTAACCAGTATAATTAAATAATATAATTATCCTATATAATAAAAGGCTAATATGTACATAGCCCAGATGGTGGAACAACCAGAACAACTGAACAACTGGTCGCTATGACATGTGCTGACCACCAGGGGGCATGCATGGACCATGGTGGGCATCGGCCGTGGCAGGATGGTGGAGCAGGTGAATGGGGGTGCCAGGCCAAGGTGAGGCACCCGGTCGCTGTCACCAGGGTAAGCCTCTGGTGGTTACTGAAAATTCTTTGCTCCTGCATGTTGTGGTCCCACCTGGTGCTCACACCCACTGCCGGCCCCAGCGCTGGCCCCAATCACTCAGTGACATCAGCGGGTGCAAGCAGCGGCTTCTCCACCTCCCCCTGCTCCTGAGGGGAGATTGGGCCCAGCAACTGCTGCTCGCACCCTCTGCCAGCGACGGCCCCACTTGCACCCACTGCCAGTGCCCAGCGCTGGTCCTGATGGCTTGGCACCATCAGTGGGTGTGAGTGGCAGCTGCTGGTCCTGATCGTCCCTGAGGGTTTCTCCACCTCCCCCTGCTTCTGAGGGGCGATCTTGGCAGCAACTGCCACTTGCACCACTGCTGGCGCCTGCCCGGAGCAGGGATGCTGGCAGACAAGGGACTGGGGGCTGCAGTGGGAGGGGCCGGGCGGGGGCACGTAGGATGGGCCGAGACCCACCTCTGTGCCTACTGCAGCCTCTTGGCCCACAGTTCCTTTCAAGGTGCACGAATTTGTGCACTGGGCCCCTAGTAATTAATATAATTTATAACAACTATTTAAAATAGCATCTATAATGTAAATAGAGTTGATTTAATTAGTATAATTCCTTTATATTAGCAAACCATTATAAATGAATTATATATTTTTCCCTTTTTCTGACCCTTCCAGGAAATGGAAGATTGCTTAAAAATTTAAGTGCAAAAGATGCTATTAAATAGTCAGTACTTATTTTCAAAACTGGAGTCAAACTCCCAGTAATCTTAGATGATTGTCTCTTCTGAGAAGCAAACACTACCTGTTGTTTCTTGGGTATGGAACGCCCCTCACTGTAAACTTGAATAAGTAAGCCTCCTTCAGTGTCTCAAGATTCGGGTTTCGGGGTTGTTCTTTTAACCCTCCCTGGACTCTTCAGGAACCTCCTCCATTCCTTACAGACCAGGGCACTCTAAAGTACCTCCTACAAAGGGAAGGTGGATGTTCTAGCCATGACCTTGAAGTCAGAGATAACTCGTTAAGGAATGGAGGAATAAAAAAATGTAGGTTTCTGGGTCTGGAAGACTGCAAAGAGCAAATCCACCCTGGACCGGTAGAGGACAGGGAAATAAGCTAAGTCTTCTGTAAGCCATGGTGTAGTTGGGTCTTGTTATACCAGCTTAGCCTGTGTCCAGCCACACTCATACGTAGGGACTCCGTTTCACCTCTACTTCTCATAAGGAGCCCTTGTTTTTTCCTTATAGGTAGCTTTCTCCCTGCTCTTTCTGTCTCTGCCTTTTTCATGTGCTTCCCAGCATGGCATGCGCTCAGTCAAAATGCTGGTTGTCAGTGTCTGTAAGGCTCCTGCCCCAGAGAGCAACTTCCTTACTCCTTGACCAGAAGACCAGATTCCACTGTTGTGCCCAGATTTCATGATTCCCAAGAACCCACAGGGAGCCAGCGAGTCCGATGCAAAAGCAAAGAGTCATCTATTTCAAACCCGGGTTTGGCTCCCCTGCCACACTCACCGATGCAACGGTAAGCTCCAGTGGCCGAGAGAGAGAACTCTGTGTGGAGAGAGGCTTTATAGGGGGCTGGGGCAAGGGGAGGAGAAAGGACTGTGGGCCCTGCCGATTGGCCAGGCGCCAGTCGGTGTCTCATTACACAGGATGTGGTCATAGTGATGGCGTGAACTTCGCTTAACTATCATTGGCCAGTCCAGAGAAATCCTGGGCATGGCCAGCAGTGGCTTGGCTTCGGGGAAGAAGCCTTGCTGAGCACATGGCCAAGGTAAGATGGAGGGCATAGCCCTTACCCTGGGGCAAGGTGGAGGGCGTAGTCCTCGCCCTTTCACCACCACCTAAAGGGAACTTAAAAAAGAAGAATTTAAAGCCCATCCCACCCTCAGAGGTGAACTATTTATACAGGCAATCTACTAAGGTTTAGGAAAGGCATCAGTAAGAACTCCTTGGACACTCATTAGAACGTGTGCAAGCACAGGAACAAGCAGCATGATCTGAGGGCATGCATTCTGTTCATGTAATCTGCAGTGTTTTTGTCATCACAATGAGCAGACTGGTCCTGAGGGAAAAGAAATCTGACATTTAAGGCTGTGGGCTGTGCGTGGGCGGTGGAGAATGGAAGTGGCTTGATCCAAATTCCAAGCAGAATCTCAAATGCTCTGGGTAGAAGGATTCCGATCCTTGAAGGGTTCCTGTGGAGAGCGGCTACAGTGTTTGGACAGGTTATGGTCTGAACCTGTGGTCCCACGTGGCTGAGTGATATGGGCTGCGGGATGTGCAGCAAGTAAACAAAGCTTGATCAGGTGCATGTAATTGAGTAGATTCGAAACCCACGAGAATGTTGTAAACACCTTGACCACGCCCTTACTTTGCCTCCTGGAATCTGGCTAAAAAATAAAGACTCGGCTTGCAGGCCTTGGCACTGTCTCCATCAGAAAGGGCAGCAGCGCCCCACCCAGACCCAGCTTTCTTCTCTTATCTATCTTTTCTAATTCTTCACCACCCCCTCTCAGGCTCTCTGAACCTGGCTGTGCTGGTGCAGCACAGGTTCCTGCATCCTAAACAGAATTCTAGCATTGCCAGAGCTCTTACCAGTTTTTCATTCTGCAAACATTTTTGAGTGCCTACTGTGTACCATGGATTGTGCTTGCTAGGGGCTGGGGATAGCTGAAAAGGGCAGACGTAGTCCCTGTCTTATTGGGCTTACAATATAGTGTGAAAATATATGTTATAAATTAGATGGGTGCTGTGGTTATTGATTTTAGAGAGGAAGGGAGAGGGAAAGAGAAACAGAAATATCAATAATAAGAATCATTGATCAGCTGCCTTCTGCACACCCCTTCACTGGGGATCAAGCCCACAACCCGGGCATGTCCCTGACCTGGAATCGAGTTGTGACCCCCTGGTTCATAGGTTAACACTCAACCACTGAACCATGCCAGCCGGGCTATTTTGCCTTTAGTTTTACAGATAATTTCCCAAGTTATTAGGTCAATTTCCTTGCCCCTCATTCCCTGCAGTGAGATTGTTTCATAGTTTGTAATATAGTTAGGTTGTTTTGCAGTCTGCATTTTGTCCTCAGGTATCTCAGACCGCCTAAATGATTTTTTAGTTTGCATACATTAAGGTTCACTCTTTGTGTAGTAAAGTTCTATGGGTTTTGACAAATGCATACTGTCATGTATGCACAATTACAGTATCATGCAGAATAGTTCCACTGCCCTAAAACAGAGCTGCATCTGCTTAACCCTTTCTCCCCTCCTCCTGAGCCCCTGACATTTCCCTATGCCTCTTCAAGGCTTAATAGCTCATTTCTTTTTACCACTGAATGATATACTACTGTGTGGCTGTACCAGTTTGTTCATCCATTCACCTACCGAAGGACATCTCAGTCGCCTTCAGTTTGGGGCGATATTCAGTAAAGCTACTACAAATATGTGCTTGTGTCTCCATATTGACCAATGAAATTATGTCACTCTTTCTTGAACAGTCTTGCTTGATTTTTATTTACTTTGTTATTCTTTTTAAAGGATCAATTTTAAGCTTAATTGATCTTGTTTTCTGTTTCACTGATTTATACAGGCAGACCTTGTAGATGCTGCAGGTGTGGTTCTCTTTAGGGGCAGAAATAGAATAGTGGAGACTAGCTATAATGATAAGAAATATTAATCATGCTCTGTTAACGGTGATGGTTCTGTTCTGATTAGAGAAAGCACATTCTAACCTGGCTGAGAGTTGTACGCCCCAGGACATGGGAATTAACATCGCAATGCAGTCCATTCTCCTTTTCCAAGAACCGCCTATCTTCATGGAAAGATTAGCAACCTTGTTGCTGAAGCAATCTGGTCCCTTTGCGGCCCCCCAGCCCACATTGCCTACTTCCCCATGCTTCTAATTCCTACTTTCCTCTGTAATCTTTGTCCTTCTACCCCACATAAGCAGCTGGCTCCCATTCTGCCGGCATTATTGCAATAAACACTCATATATGATTCAGCACTGTCTGCTTAACTGGCTCAGGTAGTGACAGGCAGCCCGGACCCATTGGTTGCCCAGTTTCCGTTCCAGAAGGGAGTTGTGGTCTTTTTGCTGGTGGAGGGTGTTGCCTTCAATATGTAAAGAACTCAACATCTGTGAAGCTCAATAAAGCGAAGTGCAATACAGTGAGGTACGCCTATACGTTTATGTTTATTATCATGTGTTTACTCCCTGTTTTTTTGTTTGCTTGTTTTTATTGGCTTCTTACTAATAATTTAGAAAGATTCATTTTCAGCCCTTCATCTTCAGTGTAAGTATTTAAGGCTATGAGAATTTTCTTCAAGCCCTGCTTTTGCTGCATGCCACAAGTTTTGATATATAGCGTTTTCTTACCATTTGGTTCTAAATATTTCTGTTGGTACACCAAGGAAGCATAACAAAATGCGGAGACAAAGAAACAGGACAAAATTGTCAATGGAAGATATAGAGTTCAGAACCACACTTTTAAGGTCTCTCAAGAACTGTTTAGAAGCTGTCGATAAACTTAATGAGATCTACACGAAAACTAATAAGACCCTCGATCTTATATTGGGGAACCAACGAGAAATTAAGCATACACGGACTGAAATAACGAATATTATACAGACGCCCGACAGCAGACCAGAGGAGCGCAAGAATCAAGTCAAAGATTTGAAATGCGAGGAAGCAAAAAACATCCAACCGGAAAAGCAAAATGAAAAAAGAATCCAAAAATGCGAGGATAGTGTAAGGAGCCTCTGGGACAGCTTCAAGCGTACCAACATCAGAATTATAGGGGTGCCAGAAGATGAGAGAGAGCAAGATATTGAAAACCTATTTGAAGAAATAATGACAGAAAACTTCCCCCACCTGGTGAAAGAAATGGACTTACAGGTCCAAGAAGCGCGGAGAACCCCAAACAAAAGGAATCCAAAGAGGACCACACCAAGACACATCATAATTAAAATGCCAAGAGCAAAAGACAAAGAGAGAATCTTAAAAGCAGCAAGAGAAAGAAACTCAGTTACCTACAAGGGAATACCCATACGACTGTCAGCTGATTTCTCAACAGAAACTTGGCAGGCCAGAAGGGAGTGGCAAGAAATATTCAAAGTGATGAATACCAAGAACCTACAACCAAGATTACTTTATCCAGCAAAGCTATCATTCAGAATTGAAGGTCAGATAAAGAGCTTCACAGATAAGGAAAAGCTAAAGGAGTTCATCACCACCAAACCAGGATTATATGAAATGCTGAAAGGTATCCTTTAAGAAGAGGAAGAGGAAGAAAAAGGTAAAGATACACATTATGAACAACAAATATGCATCTATCAACAAGTGAATCTAAGAATCAAGTGAATTAATAATCTGATGAACAGAATGAACTGTTGATTATAATAGAATCAGGGACATAGAAAGGGAATGGACTGACTATTCTTGGGGGGGAAAGGGGTGTGGGAGATGTGGGAAGAGACTGGACAAAAATCGTGCACCTATGGATGAGGACAGTGGGTGGGGAGTGAGGGCGGAGGGTGGGGCGGGAACTGGGAGGAGGGGAGTTATGGGGGGAAAAAAAAGAGGAACAAATGTAATAATCTGAACAATAAAGATTTAATTAAAAAAAAAAAGAAAAAATAAATAAATAAATATTTCTGTTGAAATTTGTCACTATGAACCTGTAGTGTACCTATCTGCCAAATTGTGTGATTTTCCCCAGTAGCCTGAGTGTAGGTACAGAAAAAGAGGGAAATTAAGGCCGATCCAGGCTTGGGGTTTTTCCAGGAAAGCACATGCCAACCACTATATCTAATTTCATACCCCGCATCTCATGTTCTCGCTGCATCTAATTAGGCAGTCGTTCTTTCATGAGAGACTGTCTCTCATTACATTGGCTTCGTTATGCTACTGCATCCGCACACATATCCATCACTCAATGTCATTGCCTAAATTGACTGCTGCTACTGTGGGCCAGGGGAGTTTCTTGGGGGACTGCAAGAGATGGATATGGGAAGGGGACAAGGCAATTAATAGGCAGCTAGAGCTTGAGTTGGCAGAAATGGTCAAGCATGTCTTTAAGAAAGTGGAAGTACTGCCCTCGCTGGTTTGACTCAGTGGATAGAGCATTGGCCTGGGGGCTGAAGGGTCCCGAGTTCGATTCCAATTAAAGGCACATGCAGGGTTGCAGGCTCGGTCCCCAGCAGGGGGTGTGCAGGAGGCAGCCAATCAATGATTCTCTCTCATCATTGATGTTTCTGTCTCTCCTTCTCCCTTCCTCTCTGAAATCAATAAAATATATATCTATTTTTTAAAAGTGGAAGTGCCAACATTAAATTTAATTAACCTGCCATTCGGAGCTATCATGTAATCCTGCCTTTCACAATTACCACAAGCACTCAGGAAGTCTGCTAGATCCATAATTATGCTGGAGTCTCCCGTTATGCTTATTTCTCTCATTTACATAAGGAGGCAATAAGGCACTAGGCAATTAAAATCACATGGCGATTACCACCTAGCTCAGTGTTTTTGTGTTTGTTTTTTCACCTAGCTCAGTTTTTATTTCATTAAACACACCATGTCCCTCTCTGGTCTCACAGGCCAGGCTCAGAAGTAGGCAGATTAGGCAGCTATCTACTTAAAGATTTGGAAGATGCTAAAACGTCTCTACCTAAAAATTCCTCTGTCACATGTAATGCGAATTCTACACACTCTCCAATGGCCTCTTTGAAAAGATACATCCTTT
This sequence comes from Myotis daubentonii, assembly GCF_963259705.1. Lineage (NCBI taxonomy): Eukaryota > Metazoa > Chordata > Mammalia > Chiroptera > Vespertilionidae > Myotis > Myotis daubentonii. Next base: position 65,105,880 of record NC_081851.1, on the reverse strand, counting down.
CCAAAGCACTTAAGGCAGCGGTTCTCAACCTGTGGGTCGTGACCCCTTTGGCGGTCGAACGAACCTTTCACAGGGGTCGCCTAAGACCATCCTGCAGATCAGATATTTACATTACGATTCATAACAGTAGCAACATTACAGTTATGAAGTAGCAACGAAAATAATTTTATGGTTGGGTCACAACATGAGGAACTGTATTTATAGGGCCAGAAGGTTGAGAACTACTGATTAAGGTATGAGGTTACCTGAGAGGGGTTATTTATTAGCTAGCTAATTAGTTTGTCATGGAAGCCACCTGCCTCCAATATCACCCAGAACAGAGGAGGGGCCTGAAGAATGACACCCAGGATGATCTGATTTGATGAGTTAAGGGAGTAGATAGAGCAGATGGAAGTGGAGTTAGGAATTAAGGGAAGGTGCTAAGAAAGTTGACTTGGGGTGCCAGGTGGGGGAGAAGGAATAAAGGAAAGGAAAATCCATAACTTGAAGCAACTTTAGGGAAGGCAAAACCCTTGGGCAGCCTAGGGACTTAGAGACACACACATCTCTAAGAGAGAAGGTTTTAAAGAGAGGAGCAGGTGGGGAGTTAGTGTTTAATGTGTACGGAGTTTTAGTCGGAAAAAATGAAAAGGATGGTGATGGTGGTTTTAAAAAGAGGAGCAGGTGGGGAGTTAGTGTTTAATGTGTACAGAGTTTTAGTCGGAAAAGATGAAAAAGATGGTGTGAATGTATTTAATGCCACAGAATTGTACACTGAAAATATGTGCACTGCAGATAGATGCTAGCTAGACCATCTCTGAGGGAAATGGAGAAGGCAGGCAAGGCTGTTTTCACTAATCCTTTGCCTTAGATCAGTGGTTCTCAATCTTCCTAATGCTGCGACCCTTTAATACAGTTCCTCATGTTGTGGTGACCCCAACCATAAAATTATTTTCGTTGCTACTTCATAACTAATTTTGCTACTGTTATGAATCATAATGTAAATATCTGATATGCAGGATGTATTTTCATTGTGACAAATTGAACATAATTAAAGCATAGTGATTAATCACAAAAACAATATGTAATTATATATGTGTTTTCCGATGGTCTTAGGCGACCCCTGTGAAAGGGTCGTTCACCCCCCAAAGGGATCGCGACCCACAGGTTGAGAACTGCTGCCTTAGATGGATGGTACAGTGGCCTTCAAGGTGGATCCAATGATCCTCACCGCCTAGAACTCACTCCCATGTATTATCTCCTTCCGCACTGGCTAGGGCTAACCTGCTAATAATAGGATGCAGCAGGAATGACCTTCCAAGACTAGGCCATAAAAAGCATTGCAGCTTCCAACTGGTTCTCTCTTGGGTCTCTTGCTCTGGGGGAAGTGAGCTACCATGTGGGGAGCCTTTGGAGAAGTCCAGGGGTGGGACACAGGCCTCCAGTTGACAGCCAGCACTCACCCACCAACCAGGTGGGGAGCCAGCCACCCAGGAAGCAGATCCTCCAGCAGCCCAGCCCACATCTGGACGGCCACTTCATGACAGCCTAAACCAGAGCCACCCAGCTGAGCCTCTCCCAAGCTCCTGACTCACAGGAACTGTGAAGTAAGGTCTATAGTTGTTTTAAGCCACCACGTTTTGGGGTGGTCTGTTCCACAGAACTTGATAACTAATCCAGGTAGCATGAGGATCCTTCATCAGCTGCCTGAGGCTGGTGTTGTCCAGTCATTCCTATATCTCCATTTGATTCTGGGATTATATCACAGCTACTTACAGATATTCTGTGACACCAGTTAAAGCGGCACTTACCTTTATATGTTTTGAATACGCAGCAGGTGACTTAAAAACTTTGGCCAAGATTGGAGTGGCATTGCTGAATTTCAGACAGTTAAGGGTAGGGAGAGCTGTTTCTACATAATACACCTTGTCAAATAATGTAAATACTGTAGTTAAAATGCTTAAAAACCTGAAAGCAGGTCAGTGTTTTAAATCATGTTATTTCTTTAAATATATTTGTACAAAAAAAAAGGGGAGGCCGGGCTGGTGTGGTTCAGTGGTTGAACATTGGTCCATGAGCCAGGAGGTCACATTTTGATTCCCAGTCAGGCACATGCCTGGGTTGTGGGCTCGATCCCCCAGTAGGGGGCGTGCAGGAAGCAGCCAATTAATGATTCTCTCTCTTTGATGGTTCTATCTCCCCTCTCTCTAAAATCAATAAAAAAATATTTTTAAAAAGGGGAGGAGGCAAGTAAATTTAAAAGGCATGAAAGAAAGGAAGAGAGGGAGGGGAGGGGGAGGACAAGAGGGGGAAGGAAAGAAGAAAGAGTCAGTTTAAGAACTTCGTTAGGACCAAGTTCTCCTGGCTCTGTGTGTGTACCCACCTAGAATTCCAATCTCTGCATCGGTGAGCCTCCAGTTCTTCAGCCCAAGTTTGACGAGTTGTGGGGCCCCCTCCAGTTGCTCCAGCAGCCTGGTCAGACTGACTCGCACATCAGTGCACCAGGGCAGCATCAGCACAGTGAGCTGTTCCAACACGTGCAGCCTGTCAACTTGAGGAACCAGAGACAGTTCAGGAACTGGATCCATCTCAAAACTGATGAAGGGCGAAGTGATAAAGGAGAAGGAGTGATCTTTCTCTCTGCAGCCTACTCAATGTGCAGTGAGAATCAACTCGCTTTTTGGTTAGTATTTTATGGAAAGTGTTCGAGAATATATAAACACTATGCAGGACAAATTCATTCCCTCCTGTCTTATTCCGAAGTAAATCTCAGACAGTAAGTATCAGGTTTTTTAAAAAAACAATCACAATGTCTTGATCACATCTTAAAAATCGTATTATTAACTCCTTGAGCCAATTTGTCTTAAGCATCCCCTACTCTCAGGCACTGGCTCTATAGAAGGAGGCAGGCAGGTGGGAGCCGCAGGTGCAGTGAGCATGTGAAAACTGGTGACTCAAAAGCCTGGCCTGTGTTCCTTACGGGCAATTTAAAAAAGGGCTACTGACTTCCTTAAGGTGCATCTTTAAGGCAAAATGGTCATTCTTACTCAGTTCACGGAGAGCTTCATTTCCATCCTCTTCCAGGTGATTCTCAGATAAATCAAGAATGCTCAGTTTGGCCAAATTGTGAAGATTCTGAGCTGGAAAAAAAATTTTTTTTAATCCAAAAGAAAAAGACTCTCAGGGAACTATATATGCATTTAAAAATATCCTTATAAGAATTCTGAGCCCTTGTCTTCTTTGTTGAGAGTATACGAATCTTTATTAGATTTGATTAGCTATTCTCAAAAGTATCTGGCTACTCCCATGACTGCGACCAAATGGACAGATATTTCCTGGTCCTAAGTTCTGACTAATAAACTTCAGCCTAAAGGCAAATGGTCATTAATACTCAGTAAAGCCTAAAGCAGCATGGACTAGAGTTGTTGTGTCACTATAGGAAAGTCACTCCGTTTCTCTACGCCCCCGTGACTTCATCGTGAGAATGGGGAAGAGGAACTAGAGGAAATGGGAGGTTGCTTCCAATTCTTAAATTCTCTTCTCATGCAGGAGAGATGAAGGAACGAAAACCAATGAGATGGGCTGTTCTTTGTGTACCTCAGTTTAGATTATTTTGTTATAGCTGTGATGCTAATAATAAAAATTTTAATAAGAACATTAGTCACAAAATGCCACCGCTCCAGCTAAGAGCTGCTTAGTTATTTTCTTCACTACAGATACAGGTACTTGCCCCCTTTCCAAAGTTCAGTTATGCCACTTCGCTAACTGAAAGAAATCCAAAGAGGATTTTCGCCTTGCTTTTACCAAAAAAAAAAAAAAAAAATGGGCGAAAAGCAAAAATAGCATTAAATGTTTGTTTTGCAGAGAGCCTTATAGAGGCATCCAGAGTGGCGCAGCCAAGCTCCTTCCTGGGAACTACACTCCGCATTTCAGCATCAAGCCGCCAGAGCTTTGGGCTGTGTCTGTGAGCATCTGTGTTTTATCCTGATTTATTGTGCACCTGTTAGCAAGTGTGTCCTAAGGTATAAGAAAAGCCTAAGAGAAGTCATTTTGGAGTCTGGGAATGCTCGAAAATGTTCCATAAAGATGAATGGTAATTGCTTATTTGCTTAATGCCCTATTAGCTTATTGAAGGTTTCATAGGGCCCAGCCAGTGTTGCTCAGTGGCTGAGCATCAACCCATGAACCAGGAGGTCATGGTTTGATTCCAGGTCAGACACATGCCTGGGTTGCGGGCTTGATCCCCAATGGGGGGTGTGCAGGAGGCAGTCAATCAATGATTCTCATCATTGATGTTTCTTTTTTTTTAATTTTTCTTTTTAATATGTTTTTATTTATTTCAAAGAGACATGGAGAGGGAAGAGAGATAGAAACATCAGTAATGAGAGAGGATCGTTGATTGGCTGCCTCCTGCATGCCCCCTGCTGGGGATCAAGCCCACAACCCGGGCATGTGCCCTTGACCGGAATCAAACCTGGACCCTTCAGTCCACAGGCTGGCACTCTATCCACTGAGCCAACTGACTAGGCCTAATTTTTAAAATTAAACATTTTAAGAACATAGAAGAAATATAACATGTTGCAATATGTTTAAGAACATATTGCATATAACATGTTATATTATAAAATAATAAAACACTAATAATAACTGACAGTGTCATCATTGATGTTTCTATCTCTCTCCCTCTCCCTTCCTCTCTGAAATCAATAAAATATATATTTTTTAAAGTTATAAACAATTTATTTTTAAAAAAAGGTTTCTTAGGAATGCCCTACTTTCTGATAGTGAGGATACCTGTATTTATCATGGTTGCTTCATCTAGTTGAAGTTTTTCCTATCAAGACTGATTAGAAAAATCTTTAAAAAATGAGCCGTTTTACATGAATTATACTCTTGTTACAATACTAGCTATTATCTTTTTAAATCAATCCTATGAATCCTTTTCTTAGAGTAAAATATGTTCTGAAGTCTGGTGCTTTAGAAAGCCCACGGGCTCCACCTGCAAAGGGGCCAGTCGCTGTTGTTAGCTCCAAGCCGGCCCCTCCCAGCGGCAGGCGGGGGAGGGAGTGTGCGCCTCATTCTCCTGTTCCCAGCGCTTCTAGCCTTTTCCAGTCACGGGTTTCTCTAGTTTTTGGTTCATATTAGCGTGTAAGTGATCTCAGTAATTCCTACAGACGCCACCAGTCCTTTTCCTTCTTCTGTGTTTGTTTTTGTGTGTGCTTTTCTTTTCCCCATCAGTTTTATATATATACTAGGGGCCCGGTGCACGAAATTCGTGCACTGGGTGTGTGTGTGTGGGGGGGAGTGTCCCTCAGCCTAGCCTGCCCCCTCTCACATACTGCGAAGCCCTCAGGCGTTGACCCCCATCACCCTCCAATCGCAGGATCGGCCCCTTGCCCAGGCCTGACACCTCTGGCCTAGGCATCCGGCCCGGGCAGCGGGGACCTGCAGTGGCAGTGGGGGGTGCCGCAATCGCGCGGGCTCCGCCCCTGCCCCTGCAGGAAGCCTCTGGCTGAGGCGTCCGGCCCGGGCAGCGGGGACCCGCAGCTGCAGCGGCCCCGCGATCGTGGGCTTCGCTTTAGGCCCAGGCAAGGGACCCCTAGCTCCTGGGACTGCCAGCTTCGACTGTGCCCAGCTTACATCGCTGGCTCCACCCCTACTTCCTGCTATCACTGGCCAGGGCGGAAAAGGCACCTGATTCTCTGATCATGGCTGGGGGGCAGGGCAAAGGCGGCCCCAGGGCCGCCTTTGCCCTGCCCCCCAGCTCTTAGCTCCCCCCTGGGTTTCCGATCACTGTCAGTGGCAGGGGGCTTCTTCCTGCTTTCCCTTTCGCCTCCCTGCATTGTGCCTACATATGCAAATTAACCGCCATCTTGTTGGCAGTTAACTGCCAATCTTAGTTGGCAGTTAATTTGCATATAGCCCTGATTAGCCAATGAAAAGGGTATCGTCGTACGCCAATTACCATTTTTCTCTTTTATTAGTATATATATTTTTAAATATATTTTATTGATTTTCCACAGAGAGGAAGGGAGAGAGATAGAGAGCTAGAAACATCGATGAGAGAGACATCGATCAGCTGCCTCCTGCACATCTCCCACTGGGGATGTGCCCGCAACCCAGGTACATGCCCTTGACCGGAATCAAACCCGGGACCCCCCAGTCCGCAGGCCGACGCTCCATCCACCAAGCCAAACCGGTTCGGCAGTTTTATATATTTTTAAAATATATTTATTGATATTTTACAGAGAGGAAGGGAGAGGGATAGAGAGTTAGAAACATCGATGAGAGAGAAACATCCATCAGCTGCCTCCTGCACACCTCCTACTGGGGATGTGCCCGCAACCAAGGTACATGCCCTTGATCGGAATCGAACCTGGGACCCTTCAGTCCGCAGGCCAACGCTCTATCCACCGAGCCAAACCAGCTTGGGCTTATATTGTTTGTTTGTTTTAAAAAAGGTTATACTATTTTCCCCCAAAATCTAAATTTAAGAAACACCATAGTTTAACATAATCCAGTTTATCCACTAATATGCAAAGGTTTTTTTCATACTTAGTATGCACACTCTTTGGGAACTCAAATACTCAATGCCTATATTAATGCACGTTAACTCTATCTTAACAGGGCAATGGGGAAGGATTAGAAGGCCTGACCGCATTTAAGGTAATCCCTCTCTCTGCTTCTCAACCATTTATTTATTCATCCATCCAAATACTTATTAAGCAGTTATTATATAACAGGACATATGCCAAGCATCAAGCACCTACTTCTTAATTTCTTCCTCTTCACCTTCTCTTAAAATTATAACATCTTCAATTAGTTTGAAGTTCTCTATTCTCCATCTATAATCCATTTTTATTCTAACTGTGGAGAAAATCATTAAAAACAGACTAGATATTACCCAGATGTCTTCATTATCTTTTCCAGTTTCTCTGAAAATTAAATTGCAGCTTGAGAGACTTAGCGTGCATGAATTACTGTGGAAGCACCACATCTTCTCACACTGTTCTCAGTCAGTGCAGGCAACAGTTACCTAGGGTTTTCACAGCCGTTCCGGTCAGGCAGCAGGAGACTAATTGGATTTCTTCAAGGTCACAGGGTTTGGCTGACAAAGACTTTGCTATATAATCCATTCCCTCCCCAATGTCAGACAAGTGGGTCAAACGAAGTAAACACATATTCTTCAGGTTTGTCAGACCTTCAGCTGTAAATAGATGGAAAGGAAATGCGTTAGGATACCAAGTTAATTTGATTTCACCATAGATGAATGGCTGAAAAGAAGGCAATGAACAATTGCCCTTGCCATGCTCTTCCTGTAAAAAGCCAAAGAGAGCAGATTTTCTTTCAAATCTCACTTTCCAGTCTCCTGGGCCATACAATCTCTTTTGTGGAGGTCATTGTCTTGGTAGCATGAGAAAACCTATAGTAAATGTGCAGTATTTTTATTTTTTATTTTAAATGTGCAGTATTTTAATGGGTATCCATGTATGGGTATCCAAGTATACCACAACTTTTTTCATAGAAATAGGTTTTCTGAGTGAGCACTGTCTCTTTAAACCCTTCAAAAATCTTGGAAGGGGTGGAGGCTGAATTCCAAAGGGCAGCATGGGGACTTGAGTTCCTTGGGGTGCTTCTATGGTAACTGTTCACGGGGCCCTGCTAGGACTGCGTGATTTGGGGCCTTCCTGGTGCTCCACAACGAAGACCACATCCAATGCAGCATGTTAACCGGGAGAAAGATTGATCTCCTATCAGTAGTACAAGTGAAAACGTTCTAAAATGTCCCTGGATTGATTAGGCATACCTTTGTGTCATTAAAATAGTGCTTTATCTTGATGGTATTCTAACCTAGAGGAAAGACGTGTACTGTTTTAATAACTACCTTGCAGAGCTTTGGGAAGGTGGCGGATAAGGTATGTAATGTATTTAGTGTGGTGCCTGGCACAAAGAAGGTGAATATTAATTGTTGTCTTGGGAGTACACGTAGCTCAGAGGTTGTGAGCATGAGATTTGCAGTCAGTTTGGTTCCTGGATCCTGTACTTAATAATTGTGTGAGTGTAAGCAAGTTATTCAACCTTTTAGCTATGGTTTTAGGGATAATTATACCTATGTACTAGGACTATTGTGAGGAGTCAATGAGAAGTATGTCAAAGTGCCTGGTGTGCCTACTGTCTAACCGATTGCACAGTAACTCTTCGATGAATAGTACATTTAGACTCGTTTATTCACGTCCAGACTCTGATTCCTTAACAGTAGAATCAGATTGTCTCAGGTAGGTGTTTTTGCACCCTTTCTACCAATTGGTGAGAACTTGGGCAAGTCAGTAAACTGTTCTAGGTTCCAGTGGCAGTAAAATAGGAAAGTTAGCCCCATCAGTGTGACTCAGTGGTTGAGCATCCACCCATGAACCAGGAGGTCACAGTTTGATTCCCAGTCAGGGCACGTGCCTGGGTTGCAGGCATGGTCTCCAGGAGTGGGGGTGTGCCGGAGGCAGCTGATCAATTACTCTCTCTCATCACTGATGTTACTCTCTCTCTCTCTCCCTCTCCCTTCCTCTCTCTGAAATCAATAATAACATTTAAAATTTTAAAAAAATTACACTAGATGTTCTCAGGCTCCTTCAACCTCTGATAGTCTGTGTAACTCACAGGCATGCAGTAAATGTTCACTGAACACCGAATTAATTTGATTATTCTTATGGAAGCTATATCATGAAAAAAAGTCAGTCATGTTTTAATTATAGGGTTGTCTTTAGGCAAGCAGAATGAAAAAGAAAAGGCTGAGGAGCCTTTAACTGAGGTCTCAAATGTGGGGGGAAGAGCCAATAAAAGAAAAAAATGACACCCCCCCCCAAAGCTGTTGAAAAACAGCTTCAACAGGAAACCTCCCTGTCCTAGAAGGCAGATCATGTGTCCTGCTTGTGTTTTTCCTTCATCCACATTCATTGTTGTGTTCCATTCTACTTTTTAAGTTTTATTTAATTATAAAACCACTGTATAATCTTTTTAATATTGTTTATTTGCTTTAAATACAAATATAGCCAATGATTTCTGAAGCTTTGCTTAGTTTTAAAACCACAGCTTAAACATTTACATTGTTTCTATGCTTTAAATGCAAGCAAAGTCAATCAACCAGGAAGATAAAACATACCATGGCTTCTGTTCTCCAAAGGGTTACCATCTAGTGCTATACAATTTACATAAAATGGTGCTATAGGGGTGGAGAAAAATGTCTCGGAAAACCGATGCAGTCACAAATGCATACAGGCATCCTTGCCTTGTGTAGACTGAATTAACTGTTGTTATTCTCAAACTTATATTAATAAAAAAAGAGAAAAACTCTAACCTAGTTTTATAGCATCTTCCTCATTCATCTTAATGTTATCCAACGTAAGCTTCATAAGATTCTTCAAATTACCCAAGCTGTCAGTCAGACCACCTGCCAAAAGAAAATGGACTTTGTTCAGCTGTCATTTATTAATTTCTATTACCAATGAAAAGATTTTCGTTGTTACCGTAGGCAAGAAATGCTCATGAAATTGACACAAAGTGTATGGTTTTTGGTCAAAAATGGGCATCATCTTTAGCTAAAAGCATGTTCTCCAAATATAATGCACCTGGACTGGGAAACAATAACTTAAACTTACTATTTGAGAAAGTAGAGAAAGAAGACCAAAATAAACCCTATGCAAGTAGAAGGGAGAAACTAATAAAGATCAAGGCAGAAATAAATAAAAATTGAAAACAGATAAACAGTAGGAAAAATCAGTGAAAATGTATTTGAAATGATCAATAAAATTGAGCAATTTCTGGCAAGACTGACAGGAAAAGAAGAAAAGCAAATCACCAATATCAGAAATAAAAGAGAAGATGTCACTACAAAGACTGCAGATGGTAAAAGGATAGAGAATAATATAAATAAATCTACACACATGAATTTGACAACACAGGTAAAATTGCCCCATTTCTTGAAAAGCACAAACGACTAAAACTCACCCAACACGACATCGGTAACCTGAATAGCCCTATAAATCTATTAATATAGTTTAAATTTTTCTAAAAAGAGAAATCTGCAGGCCAAGATAATTTAACTTGCAAATTTTACCAAACATTCAAAGAAGAAATAAACCAATTCTATAAATCACTTCCAGAAAATGGAAGTAGAGGGAACAATTCCCAACATATTTTATGAAGCTCCACTGACTAATATGAAAACCAGATGAGGAAAATAAAACAAAAGAAATTTTCAGACCAATATCACTCATGAGAATAGAAGCAAAAATCTTCAATAAAACGGACTTCATACAGAGAATGCAGAGCTATTTCAACATTTGGAAAACAATCCATGTAATTCACTGTAACAGTCTAAAGAAGAACGATCATATAAATTGATGCAGAAAAAATATTTGACACAATCCAACATCCATTCATGATAAAAATTCTCAGCAACCTAGGAATAGAAGGAAATGTCCTCAACCTGATAAAAGCCGTCTACAGAAAACACTACAATTGACATCGGGCTTAACGGTGGAAGTCCGAACGCTTTCACCCTGAGATCAGGACCACGGCAGGGTGTTCCCTCTCAATTCTCATGTGCAGTATCGCACTGCAAGTCACAATCAGTGTAATCAGGCAAGACAATTAAATAAAAGGAATACACATTTTAAAGAAGGAACAAAACTGTTCTTCTTTTGGAGGTAACATGATTGTTTGATAAAAAATTTCAAGGAATCTACCAAAACAAGAAAACAAACAAAGAAACCTCCTAGAACTTATAAAAGAGTTTAGCAAAGATATAGACTACAAGGTCAACACACAAAAATCAATCTTACTTCCATATAGTAGCAATAAATAACCGGTAACCAAATTATTTTTAAAATACCACTTACAATAACTCCAAGCGAATGAAAAAGTTAAGTACCGGTATGAAACATATACAGGATCAACATGATGAAAACTACAAAATGATGCTAGCCCTAGCCAGTTTGGCTCAGTGAATAGAGCATCGGCCTGAGGACTGAAAGATCCCGGGTTCCATTTTGGTCAAGGGCACATGCCCAGGTTGTGGGCTCGATCCCCAGTACAGGGCATGCAGGAGGCAGCCAGTCAATGATTCTCTCTCATCATTGCTGTTCCTATCTCTCTCTCCCTCTCCCTTCTTCTCTGAAATCAATAAAAATATTAAAACAAAACAAAATGATGCTAAAAGAAATCAAAGAAAATATCAATAAATGGGAAGAGAAACCATGCAAATAGATTGAAAGATTCAACATAATATAAATGTCAGTTCTCCCTAACTTGGTCTATAAATTTAATGTAATTTCAACCAAGATCCCAGGAGGAGTTTTTGGTGATATAATCAATGTAAGTCTAAATTTACATGGAAAGGCAAAGGAACTAGTACATGAAAAAGACTTTTGAGAAAGAAGAATAAAGTTGAATAACACCAGGACATGACACCAAAAGCATGATTCACAAAAGAAGAAAGACTGCAACAAAATTTAAGACTTTTGTTCTATGAAAAACACTGTTAAGAGAATGAACAGACTAGCTATTCAGGAATAAAAAGGCGTGAGCTAGGAAGATTCTGAAAAGACTTAGTGGGCAAAAGTAAAAACCAACTTGGGTATAAACAACAGTGAAGTGACTTTAGCCATAAGAAAGAATAAGCACTGATCACAAACTCAACTGGCAAAAGCGGGGAAGAATGTCAAAAGGGTCCAGGGAGCCCTAACCGGTTTGGCTCAGTGGATAGAGCATCGGCCTGCGGACTGAAGGGTCCCAGGTTCAATTCCAGTCAAGGGCATGCACCTTGGTTGCAGGCACATCCCCAGTAGGGAGTGTGCAGGAGGCAGCTGATCGATGTTTCTCTCTCATCGATGTTTCTAACTCTCTATCCCTCTCCCTTCCTCTCTCTAAAAAATCAATAAAAATATATATATATTTTAAAAAAGTGCCAGGGAAGTAGAATAGGTGGATTCTGTGCCCAACTGGAGATTTTGTGTCTTGTCCGAAGAGCACAGAGCAGATAATAGGCTCTAAAAAATTGTTACCAAATGAGGACATGGGCCCTCAGTTGTCAAATCCAACAATTTTTTTATATATCTTATTGGAAGGGAGAGAGCTAGAGAGTTAGAAACATCAATGAGAGAGAAACATCGATCAGCTGCCTCCTGCACATCTCCCACTGGGGATGTGCCCACAACCAAGGTACATGCCCTTGACCGGAATCGAACCCGGGACCCTTCAGTCCGCAGGCTGACACTCTATCCACTGAGCCAAACCGGCTTCAGCAAATCCAACAATTTTTAAGAGAAATGAAAGACCTGTATTTTCACATGATAGCTCCCGATTTCAAAATGCTGGCAACTCCTTTAGAAAGAAGAGTCATGGCTGGTGGATGAGGAGGAGAAGGAGACTTTTCACTCTAGATTGTTTTATCATTTGGACCGTGTGAATATATTAGTCAAAAACTGGATTTTAAAAATTAAGAACAAAATATGAAAAAGAACATTCTAAACACTGTGCAGGCCAGTCCAGCCCATAGGCGATCAGTGTGCATGATCGTTACAAAGGAGTAGCCATGAAGAGGAGAGAGTGAGCCTCCTGACACAGAAGGGAGTCTAATAACCTCTGGGTGATGCTCTTATAGAAGGCACTCCTGCATCGAGTAGGAGGTTGCAAAAATTAGTTGTGCAAAGATTCTAGATTCTTAAATCATAGCAAATCTCTGCAGGTGACAAGTGAGGCGGAGCACAATGGGCCATCACTTGTGAATGAAAACTAATCTTTGATGACAGTCAAGTAGGGCAAGGCCCCTGCCACAGCTTCACACCAGGCAGCAGCCCTGCTCCTGGCCATAGGGCGGATCTGCACAGCGAGGCCAGACACTCATCTTCAGGGTTACTTGGAATTTGGGGGAAACTCTCCTTTGCCCCAAAAGATTGCCCCTGCATGTGTGTGTCTGGAGTCTGAAATTCATGGTAAACAAAACCTGTTCCCCAAATCTTTTTTCAAAATGAACAATACTCGGAGTGGGGATGGGGCTGGGTTTGTTGTGCAATTTCCTAGATAAGAATCTAGTGACACAATTAGCCACTGGCGCCTGCGGGTGATTAGTTTACAGGCTGGATTTCCTCCCAGACTTGCTGGGGGGAGGGGAGCCCATGGCAGGGAAGCAGTGGATGCTGGGTGGAGATGGAGATGCTGAGAAGGGGGAGGGGTCACTCAAGCCAAGCTTACCCTCTGTACATGGGGGGAGAGGGAGAGCAGGGAAGTAGGTTTACAGTTGTGAGTACATGAAACACAGAGTACACACACACACACACATGCAGACACACACTTTGCTATATAAACTATGTGGCCATTCAATCCAACTACTAGTATAGAGCTTCAGCCCTGGAAATCCTCCCTCGGACCTCCCAACCTGACAGCCTTCCTTCCACACAGACCCTCCTCCAGTCCTCCCTCCTCCTCTCCAAGTCCTGGTGCCTGGGAGAAGATAGTAGAAAATGTAAAGCAAAACAATATGCTGCCTAATATTCCCATGGTACTTAGCCAGGTTCCGTTACGGCTTCAACTGCTGAGGTTGACAATACCTGGCAGCCGTTGAGTCTGTAGGTTGTGAATACTCAAGGTTTTCAGGTTTGCCACGGATGTGATGTGCTGCTCGTCCTCTACGGTGAGGGGACTGGCTTCCACCACGAGGGAATGAATGTGCTTACAGGTGCTGAGGACCAAACTGAGGCTTCCAGCCACACCAGCACACCTCTTAATGGACAGCCGGAGGCTTGTAGCAGAGCTGAATATCTTCCCCAGATATTTGATATCTTGCTTATTCAACTTGCTGAAATCCCGGAGTGTGACCTCCAGAGTCTTGAACTCCTGCTTCCAGTTGAAGAACAAAGACACAGCCCTGCTGGGAATGTAGGTTCCAGAGGACTCTTCCTTGTGGGTCTTGCTCGTGCCCTCGGTGGGCTTGTCCCACGAAACTGTGGCTCCCCCGTAGAAGTCCAGTTTGATGAAGTCCAGAGCACTTGCACAATTAGGCAAGTGCTCAAAGAAGTCAAATAAGTAATCAGGGATGTTCTCTGAGTTGATATATAAGCTTTTACCACGAAAGAAAGCTTCAAATTCTTCACTCAGGTCTGCCTTGGATATACTCTCATGAAATAAATTGATGCCACACTCTGTAAAGGAACTGGTGTTTATGGCTTTCAGAATTTCTTGCACAGTAGTGCTTTTCACATTTTGCATAGATTCCTGCCTCCAGAGAGGCCTCTTGGTGATGGAGAAGCTGGGGAGGCTGCCATGTTGACACACGGCTGCCAGGTGTTTCAGGACAGTCCTGGTGGCTTCGGTAGACGATCCGCACGTGTACAGGAGCAGGTTGCTGTACTTGGATGTAATATCTGAAATGGAAACCATTTTCTGCAGATGACCGTTCCCCTTGGTCACCTCCTCTGGTTCCCGAGATGCCAATAAACTGCTGAGTCGGCGGCCTGCTATGTACTCCTGGAATGACTGATGGAAGAATTTATACTTTGGCTTGAACCGCTGAGCCGTGTATTTGCAGAGGAGGCCAGTTGTCAGGAGGACATCCTCGTTCACACTGCACACGTCCTTTGGTTCGAAATCAAACCTGTGGTTGAACACGCCCTCCAGAGCCAGGTCTCCGCAGTGGTCCAGGCTCCGAGTGAGGTCACTAGCAGCCACCCCTTTATGCCTGTGCTTGTTTTTCTGTATCAGCAGGTCATAGAAGGTACAGAACAGCGTTGTTTGTGTGTGGGAGTGGAACTCACTCTCCCCCATCTGGATGGCACAAGTGATGACCACAAAGAGTGGGGTCCTCATCAGATTCCGCAGGCACCTGGACTTCTGAATTTGCAGCACCAAGCTCTCGGCATGCTCCCTGATCAGCACTTCCCGGATGAGAGCCTGTGCACTGTCCTCCGTCATATCCCCCACCTCGGCGGTCAGGGCCCCGACCTGCCTGATGTGCTTCAGGCTCTCGGTGGTGGTGGTGACCATGACCATGTTCTTGAAGCGGTGGTTTTCCTTTATCAGGGCTTCGATTTCCGGGCAGTGCTGGGCCTTGAACTCGTTGTAGCCATCCAGGAGGAAAAGGACCCTCTGCCGGAGCTTCAGCAGCATGGCCATGAAAGTCTGCTTTCTGATCGCGTCGGGTACATCCAGGAGTTGGTCACACAAGGTTTCAAAGAGTCCACTGTGGGCCCGGCTCAGACGGAGGAAGAAGACTAATTTGAACTTGGCCAGGGCCCTGCACTTTCCCGAGGCCCAGAGCATGGCGATTCGCTGTAGCAGGGTGGTCTTCCCTTTGCCTGATTCCCCTTCGATGATGCAGGGGCTCTGAAGAGTGTCCAGCAGGCCACTCAAGGTCAGCTGGTCCAGACGGTGATGGCGCTGGTCCTTCCTCCAGAGAACGGGTTCCGTGAAGGTGCTTTTCAAATTAAAGATAATGTCAATATCTTCACCCAGGGGATAGAAGTTCAGAAAATATGGGGAATGGTATAAATTTTTTAAATCTTGAGCCAAATCATCTAAGTCTCCATCTGACATCTGATGAAAAAGGCCTATTGGAGAAGAGGTGAAATTAAAGAGGACCCAGTTCTGTGTCTCCCCGAAGCCCAGAGTTCAGGAGAATGGAGGGGGAAGAAGACTGAGGATCTTCTACTGATGGTTTTAATTCCCTTCCCCAGTTCTCAGCTGGCACAAGGGCTTCCAAATATTTATTCCTGCTTTTCCCTGTCACCGTTTACCCTTCCTCCCCTCTTGACTTCTGTTTCCGCCTTCCCACCACCAACTCTTGTAGCAGCTGACTGGAAATGGGAGGAGTCTGTGTTTGGGTTAAGAAAAGTGCCTGAGAACAGTGGGAAGATGGCTGATCAGGCCTTAACCTTGATTAAAATTTGTCGTGAAGTAATTTACCAGTTTAATGAAATAAAAACTAAATTGATATTTCACGAAAAGCAGGATCATGCTTCTTTAGTTAGTCAGGCTTTCTTTACCACGGTGCTTGGATCATGGGCTGGTGGAAACCACTACCGCATGGACTTCTTAGGTGCCTCCATGGTCCACTTTGGTTTTGAAGTGAGGCTATTCTAAATCAGCTATTCCCTGAGCCTGGAGTCACCTATTGGCTTCACCGTCAAGCGATCTATGGGAGTTTTTTCTGAGAGTGCCTGAGCTTTTCCCCACCATGGACACCACCCAGTGATATGAAGAGGGAGGAGAGCACAGGTTCTGTCATGGGATCATGGGTCTTCACCGTGGTTTAGTCTATTTGTGGAACAGATACAAGGCAATCTGATACTTACTTTGTCCATTCAAGTCCTGAAACAGAGGATAGTCCCACTTTTCAAGGGATTTAAGAAAGAGGTTACAGGCTTCGGAACCTTTCTTCAAAATCATGTGAATGATCCCTCTGGCAGCGTCCTGCTCAACCTTCTCGCAGCAGACGATGTTTACTTCTTCAAAATTCAGGACATTCCACACAAAGAGCTCGTCCACAACTTGCTTTATAACAGTCATTCCCATTCTTTGAATGAGGGCTTGACTGTTCTCCTTAATGAAATTCACTGAGGAGACGGGGAAATATATACGTTTTTATTCACTTGTATAAAATATGAATGCAATGTTGCCAGAGCATTAGGGTCATGATTTTTTTCTCCTTTAGTCCCATCTTGAGTTATGGAGATGACAAATGCTTGAATTCCAGGCCCTGAAGAAACGCCCTGCAAAGCTCCTTATCCCTAACCCCTTGGTGAGCAAGATGGTGTCTCTTTGGTAATAAAGTGCCAGGAGCCGGTCCATCCTTGCTGTTTCAAGGGACCTGGCATATATGGCATACTGTTCTTAATATGTTTGCTCACCTTCTTGGCACTATGTGTTTTAACCAAGGTCACCTCTCTGAGAAAGGTTGTTTCCCCAGGTAGGGATTTTCCCCTGAAGTTAGGGAGGGAATAAAACCCCTTAACTAAGTGCCAGGCGGGCAATTAATCACTTTAACTATGAACAATCATGCTTAAGCTACATAATCTTTACTCCCTGGAATGGAGATAAGAAACGCCCTAACCTTTGGAATAGAGATTGATAGGATTGGAATCAACTGGTATAAATACAGATGTAACAAGACAACAAGACACAGAACCTAGACACAGAACCTACACAGAACCTAGAAACAGAAGAACCTCGCTAGAGACAGAACATGGCAAAAGATCCTGGACAGAAACTGGCCACAGAACCTAGAGACAGAACCTAGCGAGGGAACCTGGCTACAGAACTTGGTTGGAGAACCTAGCCAGAACCTGGCTGAAGAACCTGGCTACAGAATCTGGTGACTGAACCTGGCTGGAGAACCTGGAGAACCTGGCTGGAGAACCTAGCAAGAGAACATGGACACAGAACCTGGCTGGAGATCCTAACCAGAACTTGGCTAGAGATCCTGGCTAGGCTGCTGATCAACTGAACACTGTCTCAGTGTCATTCCTTCTTCACCGACTCTGTCCACACCTTTGGGGACCCCTGGACCTGCTGGGGTTGAACCCCAGCAATAAAGTAAGATGAACAGTTTTATTCCCCAGTATAAAATGGTCCCCAGTAAAATCACAGTGGGCATTAGAGGAAGGAGACTGGCTTAGGTCTGCCACTTGCTACTCTCTGTGGAACCTTGCCAAGTTGCTAAACCTCTCTGAGCCTGTTTCAGTGCTGTGCTGCTAAATGTTGAACACCCTGGCTCTCTGGGGGTAAAGGCCCTAATCGGTAGCATTTACCAATCTCCACGTTATAAATATTCCCACCATGGTCAATTTCAAGATAATAATGTATATTAACTGAGTAACAAACGTCATGAAAATTCAGCAACAAGGTCTCACAAAACAGTAAGAACCAGCTCCAGTACACCACTAGTTCCTTATCTGTACAATGGTGCTGAGAACAGTGTTTAGCTTATGAAGGTGTTATGAAAATTCATGTATAGTATCTTATACAAAGTAATAGCTCAATACATGGTAGCCACTATTTTTAGGCATTATTCAGCTGTTATCACTCAAAGGAGTAGCATTTTTTTTATCTGCCAAAGATTTTGGTCTTTGCTGAAGCGTATCACTGAAGAACGCTGTCTGTCTCCAGCATAAGCCCTCTTGCCTCTAGTAATCCCTGGGAAGCTATGCCATTTCTGTCGAATGCAGAGCACCCTGTACCCCGGCAGTCCACGACAGCTCAGTGAAATGTCTCCCGGGTTTTTTCTCTTAGACACTATCTGCACCAGTTTTCCTCCTGGGCTAGGCTGCTCCTGGTTTTCAGACCTTCATGCATTCACCCAAGCGACAGGCTCCTCCCGAAGGACTGTGGCTTCTCTGGTCTCAGATGCACCATCAGGCACTCCGACCCCGAGGATCCCACCCCAACGTGCCTTTCTCTCTGTCACAAATCTCTACTACTAACCTCAGCTGGGATGTTACCACATCCCTGTCCATATGTCCGGTTTGCCAGTCTCATCTCTGGGGTCTCATCTGTGCTTCTCTGTCTCCTACATTCTCTGTACGGAAATGACCTCCAAGTCTGAATCTGGTCACAGTCTTCATTTTACAGCTGAAGAAATGTTGCCTCAGAAAGGCCTAGAGTCCTCCACAAGGTTACAAGACTAGTCTTTTGTGTGTTTGTGTGTGTGTGTGTGTTTTGTTTGTTTTAAATATATATATATATATATATATATATATATATATATATATATATATATATATATTATTGATTTCAGAGAGGAAAGAAGAGAGATATAGACACATCAATGATGAGAGAGAATCTTGGATTGGCTGCCTCTTGCACACCTCACACTGGGGATCGAGCCCGCAACCTGGGCATGTGCCCTGACCAGGAATCGAACCCATGACCTCCTGGTTCATAGGTCGATGCTCGACCACTAAGCCACACAAGCCAGGCAAGACTAGTCTTTTGGATGCTACTTTTCTTCAGCTGTAAAATTAAGACATTGACTTTAATTATTAAAAAGACTCGTGCAAAAGACTGAATAAAGTCACATACCTTAAAATGTTTTAAAATTTGAAAAGTATACTGTTATATAACTATCAGATGTTCTTATTAATAACCATGGTATATATTCCTGTGTACTACCATACCCTCTCTTATCACGTAGTTATGTGAAAACAATGCTGCTTATTCACTCATTCTTTCTTTCATTCATTCGGTATTCATTCTTATCAGAATATCTCTGTTTCTAAACCAGCACAGTACAGTAGAATTTTCTATGATGATAAACATGTTCTATATTTCTGCTGTCCAATAGAGTAACCATTAGCCACATGTGGCTATTGAGCATTTGAAATGTGGCTAGTGTGCTCATGCAACTGAATTTTACATTTTATTTATTTAAATTCACATTTAAATAGACATGTGGCTAGTGGTCACAACGTTGGATAGCACAGTTTGATTACCCAGTAATCAAAATGGTGTAGCTCAGTAGTTGAGCATCAACCTATGAGCCAGGAGATCATGGTTTGATTCCTGGTCAGGGCACATATCTGGGTTGTGGGTGCAATTCCCAGTAGGGGGCGTGCAGAAGGCAGCCAACTGGTGATTCTCTCTCATCATTGATGTTTCTCTCTCTCCCCCTCTCCCTTCCTCTCTGAAATATATATGTGTGTATATATATATATATATATATATATATATATATGTATATATACATATATACATATATACATACATACATACATATATGTATATATAGAGAGAAATATATATATATTTCTATGTGTGTGTGTGTGTGTGTATATATATATATATATATATATATATATATATATGAATTACATTTTGGTTGCCATGTGAAACACCATGTTTCTTCACAATGCACTTGATAGGTACAGATCTCTGCTATCTGGCTGGGAGGATATGCTAATAGGTGATGACAGAGGACCAAAATTTTAAAACACACCTGATTGCTCTTTGTGTAAGTCCTACTCTACCTGTGTTTCTGCCTTTTATCGTGGGCTTCCAGGTTTATAACTGAATTCTCAAACCCACAAAAGAATATTTATTGGGAATTCCACATATAACTCACCAAGGGAAGGAATGAATTGATTTTTCACTCAATATCATTTGGTGGCATACTATATAACCAGACAGATTTTATTTCTAGTATACTTACTTGTTCTGAATAAAAGCTTTCCACCCTTCTATAGCTCAATAGATAATATTATTTCCAAATGGACCGTTCAAAGATAATCCCAATATTGGCTTCTTCATTCTTTAAAATGATCCTCATTCTGTAAAACTAACAAAACAGAACCAGAAATTATCAGGCAGCAACCATAGTCACTTTTACTTATTCTTTTCCCCCCACACTGAATAAGGACACAATATACATAATATTCAACATCTGTTGTTGTTTTTTCATTTATTATATATTTTGAGATTTTTGTATATCTAAACTGCCTCCTTTTAAAAATTAACCTCATTGAGGCACATGACAGAGATGGGAAAAAATCATGAAAAAAGTATAGGATTCTACAAATTACTTCTTAAATGCTTAAAATCTTACTCTACTTTCAGAAAATATGAAACTGAAATTTGTAGACCATACATTGTGTTTTGTAGAAGATGATACAGAATTCCAATCACTCAGTGAGTCAGGTAGTGTATGGAGGGCTAGAAAAAAAGGAGCCATTGTTTGAGCGAGGTTTAGGAGGTGGAATGACCAGACTACATCAGACTGGATAAGAAGGAGGGAGGCACCTAAGTGTTTTGGCTTGGGTGACAAGTGGACAGTAGCTTTGTTACTGAGACGAGAAGTCAGGAGGTGGGGCAGTTTGAGGTGACCAGTCCAGTGGCATGTTAGAAGAAAAAAAATTACAATTAAAGAGCCCATACCCAGAGGAAAGACAAATCAAAATACTGTATTACCAAGTTAATATAAATATTTTTAAACTTAAAAACAAACCGTTCAGTGTCATTTTTTTAAAAAAAATTCTTACCCGCCGAACCGGTTTGGCTCAGTGGATAGAGCATCGGCCTGCGGACTCAAGGGTCCCAGGTTCGATTCCAATCAGGGGCATGTACCTTGGTTGCAGTCACGTCCCCACTGTGGGGCGTGCAGGAGGCAGCTGATCAATCTTTCTCATCGGTGTTTCTGACTTTCTGTCCCTCTCCCTTCTTCTCTGTAGAAAATCAATAAAATATATTAAAAAAAATCCTTACCCAAGGACATGCTTTTATTGATTTTAGAGAGGGGGAAGAGAGAGGGAGAAAAAGAGAGAGAGAGGGAGAGATTAGAGAGAAACATTGATCAGTTGCCTCCTGCACGGACCCTGACCGGGGATTAAACTGTAACCTGGGTATGTGTCCTGACCAGGAATCAAACCAGCAATCTTTTCGTGCACAGGATTTGATGCTCAATCAACTGAGCCACACCTGCCAGGGCCAGAGTTTCAATTTTTCAAGAAGCAAACGTTTTGGAAATTGGGTTTACAACAAAATAATGTGAGTATACATAACACTACTGAAGTGTCCACCTAAAATGGTTAAGATGGTAAATTTATGCTACATGTATTTTACGGTTTAAAAAAATTGTTGCCCTAGCCAGTTTGGCTCAGTGGTAAGAGTGTCAGTCTATTGACTGAAGGGTTGCAGGTTCGATTTCGGTCAAGGGCACGTACCTCAATTGTAGGCTGGATCCCCGGCACAGTTGGAGCGAGTGAAGGAGGCAGCCAATCAATGTGTTTCTCTCACATCAATATTTCTCTCTCTGTGTCTCTCCCCTTCCCTTCCACACTCTCTAAAAATCAATGGAAAAATATCCTCAGGTGAGGATTAAAAAATTGTTAATATCTGGGTTTCTTTTATGGTATTACTATTATTAATTTTGTTATATGATTATTATTGAAAATAATGTTGTATGAAGGAGGGAAGTGTTTGAAATGATTTTCTTAAATGTCAAATACGCTAGGTACACCCAGCCAAGCATACAGATAGTCATGCTTTTAAGGCCAACTTTTCAACACTGGAAAAATAAATAAGATCAAAATGAAACTTCATCTTAGAAGGATGGGGCAACAAAGAACTGGGCCCCAGTGCATCTTTTTGAGGGGCCAGAGAATCTGAGCCCTTCAGAGATAAAAGAAACAAAAGCTATCAAGGGAAGAAAGACTGTCTTCTAGGAAAAATTTTCTTTTCTTTTTAAAAAAATTTTTTTATTGAATTTATTGGTATGATATTGGTTAATAAAATTATATAGGTTTCAAGTGTACAATTCTATAATATGTCATCTGTATATTATATTGTGTGTTTACCACCCAAAGTCAAGTCTCCTTCCATCACCATTTATCCCCCCTTACCCTCTTCCAGTTACCCCAACTCTCAGCGGGTCATGAAATCAATTTAAGTGGCTTAAAATTAGTATATTATAAAAATTAAATAGAATTAAAGCTATCAGAATGCACTGCATTTTTTCATGAAAATTTTGTTTTAATTATTTATATATCCTAGTGATGTTAGTGTATTTATTTTTTTATTTTTTTATTGTCTAAAGTTTTACATGTGTCTCCTTTTCCCCAGTTGACCCCCGCACAGCCATTTGCACCCCAGGTAAGCCCCCACGTAAGTGTATTTCTTATTGTGAGTTGAGGTCAATAAAAGTTTGAAGGTGTGTTTTAGGGTATCCCCACGGAGGGATATTTAATTCTGCTTGGAAGAAATGAGTTTTGAGTTGTTCTTAAAGGAAATCAAAGTTGGCCAGCCAGTAAAGGGGAAAGACTATTTCTAGGCAGAGGAAGCAGCACAGGGAAGGAGCCCTGGGGAGAGAGCTGAGAACCAGGACTGGACAGCACCTGGGTGTAAGCAAGGCCTATTTTGGTGTCAGGAATGAGTTCAATTGTCAGCTCTACCACTGACAAGCTGGGAGTCTTTGACTGATACACAGAAAACACTCAGTAAACAGCAACTACTAGTTTTTTTTTCACCTTTTTCCACTCCCCCAGAAGAGGTGTGCCTGAGAGGAATCAGACCTCCACCAACAGGGTCAGAGTTTAAGAGAGAACAGGGAAAGAGGAAGAAGATAGAGGAAGGACCTAAGAAGTTCCTTATATTCACTTGTGAACAGAATAAACTAATCCTAGAGTTGGCTAGGCAGTCACTTTGTCTGAAAAAATAATCAATTAAAAATTGCTACGTGGATCATCAGGCAGGAATCTCAGCTGATTTTGAAGATGCTAATAATTCATATTCAGTTTGGATACTGGTAGTATTCTTCCTACCCACAGAGAGAAAATCTGTGACCAGACCAGAGAACTAACTCAAAGATAATTGACTAATTATCCATTGCTCTTGAGAATAAAATCAACCCATAGTCTGAAGCCAGGTAGTTCACTCACGGTTACCCGCTGGCATAAAGGACAGGGTTAAGACGAGTTTGCTGCCCTGAATCGTGGCTATGGCTCTGAACACTTCCCCACCTCCTTAACCAAGCGGTTCAGTGAAGAACTGAATTGAATGGAGGAAGTCTTTTCCTACATTTGTACTTTGAAAAATAATATTTAGAACTAAATATGGACATTTTAGCCCTGGCCGGTGTGGCTCAGTTGGCTGGAGCATCATCCGGTACACTGAAAGGTGGTGGGTTCAGTTCCCAGTCAGGGCACATGTCCAAGTTGCAGGTTCAATTCCACTCAGGGAATGTGCGGGAGGCAACCCATCAATGATTCTCTCTCACATTGAGGTTTCTCTCTCTCTTTCCCTTCCTCTCTCTAAAATAAATAAAAAAAATTTTTTAAATGGATATTTTATTCCAAATGTTTCCATGAGCTCCCGAGAGAATTGAAGTTCCTCAGGAGCCATATAACCCACATCTATGGATTCATCCCAGAACTTATGGATGAAATGAGGGGAAAGTCATATGTAATGGGAACAGAGAGGCAGCACACAGAAGTGGGAAGTATGTGTAGCTTTGACTTTGCAGCAGTGAATTCAAATCCTCACTTTGCTGTTCATTAAATGGGTACCCTTTCCTTACTGAGTCTTGCTTTCTTTCTTTTTTTTTAAAATATATTTTTTATTGATTTCAGAGAGGAAGGAAAAGGGAGAGAGAGAGAGAGAGAGAGAGAGAGAGAGAGAGAGAGAGAGAGAGAGAGAGAAACACCAGTGATGAGAGAGAATTATTGATTGGCTGTCTCCTGCATGCGCCCTACTCGGGATAGAGCCCGCAACCCAGGTGTGTGCCCTGACCAGGAATCGAACTGTTACCTCCTTATTCATAGGTCAACACTCAAGCACTGAACCACACCAGCTGGACAAGACTTGCTTTCTTTATCTGAAATGCTGATATGATTAATCCCCACCTCCTAGGACTGTTGTGAAGTTGAAGCCCTACCTTATCCCCCCCTACCCCCACCCCCACCCCCGCCCCGCCTTGGGACATTACTGTATTTGGAGATGGGGCTTTTAAATAGGTAATTAAGTTAAAATTAGGCTATTAGGGTGAGCCCTAATTCAATCTGACTGGAGTCCTTAACAAGACAATGAGATTTGTACACAGAGACCCAGAGATGCAAGCTCAGAGGAGAGACTGTGAGAAGGCAGACCTGCAAGCCAAGCAGAGCGCCTCAAGAGAAGCCACTTTGATCTTGGACTTCAGAACTGTGAGGAAATAACTTTTTGTTGCCCTAGCTGGTTTGGCTCAGTGGATAGAGTGTTGGCCTGTGGACCAAAGTGTCCTGGGTTCGATTCCTGTCATGGGCATGTACCTTCGTTGCAGGTTCCTCCCCGACCCAGGCCTGCTCAGGGCGCCTGCAGGAGGCAACCAATGGATGTGTTTCTCTCACATCGATGTTTCTCTCTGTCTTTCCCTCTCTCTTCTACTCTCAAAAAGCAATGGAAAAATATCCTCGGGTGAGGATTAAAAAATAATAATAATGAAGTAAATTAACTTTCTGTTGGTTAAGCCACCAGTCTGTAGCATTTTGTTATGGCAGCCCAAGAAGCTAATACAATTAGCATTATAGAAGTGGGCTGAACCAGTAAGAGAACAATGACAGGAGGCAGAGTCCATCCTACTTCTGTAGACCTGAATCATGCCAGTTGACCTCCCTTCTCACATTTTCTATCCCTCTGAAGCAGAGTTGTAAGGATTAACCGAGATAAAGTATGTAAAGACACTATTAACGATAGATGTCCTATAACAGTGGGTTCCTTCACTTCTCTCTAGAACAGAGGTTTTCAACCTTTTTCATCTCATGGCACACATAAGCTAATTATACTACTAAAATTCTGTAGCATTCCAAAAAATATATTTTATGCCGATCTGACAAAAAATAGGTATAATTCTGATTGATTTACAAAAAAAAAAAAAAAAGTAATTACTGCCCTTTTGGCTCCAAAGTGACTTTTTAAAAAATCAGGTACCTATACTTGTTTATAAGGATTTCTGGTATCAAGAATTAACCAGCCCTAGCCTGTTAGCCCAGTCCGGGTAGCTCAGTGGGTTAGAGTGTTGTCCCAATACACCAAGATTGCAGGTTCAATCCCCAGTCAGGGCACATACAAGAATCAATCAAGGAATGCATAAGTAAATGCGACAACAAATTGATGTTTCTCTCTCTCTCTCTCTTTCTCTCTCTCTCTCTCTCACACACAAATCAATTTTTTAAAAAAATCAATCAGACACAACCTTATTATGTGACATGACCAATAAGATGCAACTCCATTATATGACCTATATTTATGGTTCAAGACAGGGCATTCACACACACCAGATGGCTATTGTTGTGTTGTCATTTTTTTACACTCTAGGGAAAAGAGGTCAGTGCCCCTGGCTAAGTTGTCAGGTAGTGCATGTTTAAAATTTTTTTTGTGGCCTATTGGTTCAAAAATCGCTGTTCTAGATATCAGCTTTCTCACCAGTAATGCAGAGGACTAAAGTTGCAGGTTCCGCACCGCTCCCCTACCCTTCCCCCCGCCCCCCTGTCTTTTCAGCTACCTTCTGTGATTCCAACAACAACTTTAGGAACAAAAATATAAGCCCAAAAAGTATTTTCAGAGCGCTTTCCCTCACTTTGTCTCCCTTCTGATTTAATTCTATATTTACACATCAATCCCAAGGAGCCTAATGAAACCCCACCAGGCCAGCCTAACAGACTATCCAGCCCTACAAGTTTCACTGCGGGCAAATCCAGTCAAATCCAGTCATGCAAAACCACAGTCTTTAGTGTTAAGGCTTTTATACCCCCAGGCACAAGCTTTAAATAACTGTAAACCCAAATTGTAATATTTGGTTCCAAAACCCATTTAAAACCCCATTATCTTTCCACACAGTACCTGGCTGAACAATCCAGTTGCCCTGTTCTTGGTGGATCAAATGCTTTTAAAATAAAGATTCTTTTTATTTGCTTTCTGTTTCACAGTGTGAGGTCTGGTGTCTTGTAGATCTGAGGTCTCTGTGTTCTGTGGCTGGGGATTATAAAGGCAAACACTGACGAGTTCTCTTTTTTTCTTTTCTTGTCAAAGCATAATATGAATGGTTTGGAAACAAGAACTACTGTTCAAAAGGGGAAGATGAGTGTAAGTAGAAGTAGCCAAAGAAGTAAAACTTGAGACTTAAAGATGCAAAAGCTAGAAATGTACATTAGGAAAGGAATTATTCATTTGTTTCCTATTTGTTCATGATATGTGAATCCTATTGGCTTATTTACTCTATAGCTTAAAATGAAACAAAGTGTTTTGAATATTTAATTTGCATTAATTTTTTATGGGAGAGAGAGAGTGAGAGAGAATGAGCTGGTTTGGTCGATTAAAGCATATTGTTACTGCAGTCAAAGTCATGCTTACCATGTGTATCCTGGATCCCGGCAGACTTCTAGCAAATGCATACTGTCTGTCACCAGGGTCCTGGGCAAGGCTAGCACAGAGCAAATGCATCACCACTGTCAGTCGGCTCCACTGGTGATGCACAGGGCATTTCCCGAATACAAGAGTCACAGCCTCCCACTAGCACACACACACATTCAAAGCGAGTGGTCACAAATTCCGGAAAGCCAGTTCACCTTCAGCTCCGGAAATGAAGAAATCTCCTGGCACTTCTCTTGAGACTGACATTCTTGCATATTTCTATCCCCTATCATTGCACAAATGACCACAAGCTTTTTTATGTTACTTAACTTCTTATTTCAAAAAAAGGCATTCTGACATTAAACTATGTGACATAGAGGAATATCTAAGTTTTCCCCCCAAGTAAATTTCTGCATTTTAGGGTTTCTATGGGAATAACAATGGTGTTTCCCAACTTGGAGGTGCACTTCTGTGAAGTGGAATCAAGGGCTGTGTTATGAGCTGGATTTTTAAAACTTTAGTGGGACCTATATGTAAATGTATAGTCACAGAGAAAAAAATTGTAAAGATAGTTATCAAGCTCAGCTGGTGTGGCTCAGTAGTTGATCATCGACCTATGAACCAGGAGATCATTGTTTGAATCCAGTAGGGGCATATGCCTGGGTTTTGTGCTCAGTTCCCAGTATGGGTCATTCAGGAGGCAGCCTATCAATGATACTCTCTCATCATTGATGTTTCTGTCTCTCTCTCCCTCTCCCTTCCTCTCTGAAATCAATCATATATCCTATATAATAAAAGGTTAATATGCAAGTCAACCAACACTATGATGCGCACTGACCACCAGGGGGCAGATGCTCAACGCAGGAGCTGCCCCCTCTTGGTCAGTGCGCTCCCACAGGGGGAGCACCACTCAGCCAAAAGCTGGGCTCAAGGCTGGGGAGCACAGCAGCGGTGGCAGGAGCCTCCCCTGCTTCCATGGCAACACTAAGGATATCTGACTGCTGGCTCCCCTCAGGGAGCAGGCCTAAGCTGTCAATCAAACATTCCCTGAGGTCTTCTGGACTGCAAGTGGGCACAGGCTGGGCTGAGGGACCCCCCACAAGTGCATGAATTTTGTGCACTGGGCCTCTAAAATATATATATATATATATATATATATATATATATATATATATGAAAATGATAGTTACCAAAATATTAACAATGCTTATCTCTAGGGGCAGGATTTTTTTTTTCTTCTTTTGCTTATCTGTATATTCTAATTTCCTTTTCAAATCACCTATCACTTTTGTAATAACAAATGATGGAATACAGGATAAAAAGGGAAAATGTGGAAATGTGGTTGTAGTGGGCCACCCAAATATATCAGGTCTTAATCCCTAGAACTTGTAAATGTGTCTTTGTGGGTGTGGTTAAATGAAGGATCTTGAAATGGGGACACAATTCTGCATCATCTGGGTGAGCCCTAAATGTAATTACAAGTGCCTGGCAATTCTGAATTTTTATTATACAAACTTCCTGTTAAAAGTTTTTTGTCTCTTCTCTTGTAAATCAATTTTATTTATTTATTATTTTTATTTTGTTAAAATATATTTTATTGATTTTCCTTACAGAGAGGAAGGGAGAGGGACAGAGGTTAGAAACATCAATCAGCTGCCTCCTGCACACTCCCCACTGGGTATGTGCTCACAACCAAGGCACGTGCCCTTGACCGGAATCGAACCCGGGACCCTTGAGTCTGCAGACCGATGCTCTATCCACTGAGCCAAACCAGTCAGGGCTCAATTTTATTTTTTTATGTTATTTTTTTCTTCATTGATTAAGGTATTACATATAGTAAATTAATCTTATTGAATGATAATTTATACACATGAAAATATACCTATTTAAAGTTGAATGAGTTTTGATAAAGACTACCTCAAACATAATACAGAAGGCTTCCATGGTCCTAAAACATTCCTTCAAACCTATTTGCAGGCAGTTTCCCTGCCCACCAGCTGTGGTCGGAGACAACCACTAATCTGCAGTTTATAATCTCTCGTTTAGAATTTCTTATGAATGGAATCATAGAGTATATGTTCTTTGTGTCTGTTTTTATCATAACTTAGCATAATGTTTTGATATTCATCCATACTCTTGTATATGTCATTAATTCATTTCTTTTTATTGTTGAGTACTATCCCAATCATATGTATCACATATATTACTATATATATCACAATTTTTATCATTAATATGTTAATTTATGTTTGGGTTGTTTTTATTTATCTATCTATCTATTTATTTTAATCCTCACCTGAGGATATTTTTCCATTGGTTTTTAGAGAGAGTGGGAGAAGGAAAGGCAGAGAGAAATATCATGTGAGAGAAACACAGTGATTGGTTGCCTCCTGCACACGCCCTGACCAGGGTCCAGGCTGGGGAAGAGCCTGCAACCAGGAACATGCCCTTGGCCAGAATAGAACCTGGGACCCTTCTGTCCACAAGTTGATGCTCTATCCACTGAGCCAAACCAACTAGGGCTGTTTCTAGTTTTTAGCTGCTATGAATAAAGCTGCTATAAACATTTCTTTTTGTAGACATAGGTTTTCATAAGGTAAATACTTGCGATCAGAAGTGATGGGACACATGATAAGTAAATGTTTAACTTTATAAACTATGAAATTGTTGTCTTTGTGTATTAGAGTTCTAGGTGGTCCACATCCTTGATAATAGCTTGGTATTATCAGTTTTTTAAATAAACTTTCGTAGAACAGTTTCCGATTTTTAAAAATTGTCATAATACAGAGTTCTCATGTACACCTGCACCTACTTTTCCTATCATTAATACAGTAAATTTATCAGTTTTTAAAATGTAGTTATTCTAAGGAGTCTGTAGTGGTATCTCATTGTGGTTATAATTTCCATTTCCATGTGACTAATGATGTTTGGCACCATAAGGTGCTGATTGGTCAAATAAGTATCTTCTTTTGTGAAATATTAAAAATCATTTTGTCAATGTTATAATGGCAATGAGATATAAGAATTCTTAAGTATTTTAGGGACCAATTGTTTGTCAGACAGATGGATTGTGAATGTTCTCTCAGTTTGTGGTTTGTCTTTTTTTTCAAATATATTTCTTTATTGATTTCAGAGAGGAAGGGAGAGATAGAAACATTAATGATGAGAAAGAATCATTGATTTGCTGCCTCTTGCATGCCCCCCACTGGGGATTGAGCCCGCAACCCTGGCTTGTGCCCTTGGTCAGAATGGAACCTGGCGACTCTTCAGTCCACAGGCTGATGCTCTATCCACTGAGCCAAACCGGCTAGGGTTGTCTTTTCATTGACTTAATGTCTTCAACAGTTTTTAAATTTTATGAAGTTCCACTCATTTATTTCACCTATGATTTGTACTTTTTGTATCATATTTAAGACCTCTGTTAACCTGAGATAGCAAAGATTCCATCTGTAATCTTAATTCTTTTATTGCCATGTAACATAACATATTCACAGGTTATGGGTTTTAGAATGTAGACATCTTGGGGGCCATTATTCGGCCTACCAAGTAATTCCATTACCAGAATGAAAAAATGCTCTTCTGTTTCTAGTGTGCTGAGTGTTCCACTCTCTCTAAAAATCAATGGGGGGAAAAAATCCTCAGGTGAGGATTAACAAACAAAAAAAAAGGGGGTGGGGAGAGATGATAATGATCATGAAGAGGAAGGGTTGGAAGATATGGATGAAGGGGAGGAGGACGAAGAAGGTGAAGAGGGGGATAAAGAAGAGGAAAATGAAGATGACTAATGGAACACTGATGGATTCCAATCTTCTTTTTAAATTTTATCCAATCTCTGGGAGCAAGTTTCCGTCTCTCTCTTTTTTTTTTTCCTCTCTTGTGCTCAGTTGCCTAGTTTTTAAGGTCTCTTCTCTCTCCTTAATACCATGGTTCTCACCTTATTTGGAGGGGAATTACCTTGAACACAATACAGTGGGAAAAGAATCTCCACCCCTTTCTGTTCCAAATATATTTTTATCTTGTCTCAACAAAAACTTTATGGAATCAACACCACCGAGTTCTGCGAGGGGGGGCGGGGGGGGGGAGGAGAAAAACCTGTTTCATTAGCTTTGTTGGAAGTGGAGGGTGCTAGGCCCTGCCTAGTGCATAGAATTCTAGCTCTTCCCCCTCCTTTCTCTGCATATGGGGCTCAGATTACAGTCTCCGTGAGCATATGGGCAGTTAGCATTAACCAACATGTATCTGTCTACTTTCTTTTAAAAAGAGGAAAAGATAAAAACATAAATGGGGGTGGGGGTAGCCTAGCCTGTTTGGCTCAGTGGATGGAGCATCGGCCTGCGGACTGAAGGGTCCCAGGTTCGATTCTGGTCAAGGGCATGTGCCTTGGTTGCGGGCACATACCCAGTGGGGAGTGTGCAGGAGGCAGCTGATTGATGTTTCTCTCTCATGGATGTTTCTGGCTCTCTATCCGTCTCCCTTCCTCTCTGTAAAAAATCAATAAAAATATTTTTTTAAAAAAATGGAAAAAAAGTGGGGGGATGGAAGGGGAGTTAAAGAAACTGGCTGGACTAGCTGTATAGGATTTCTAGGAAACGGTGTAAGGTTTACAACAACCATA
Organism: Myotis daubentonii; assembly: GCF_963259705.1. NCBI lineage: Eukaryota > Metazoa > Chordata > Mammalia > Chiroptera > Vespertilionidae > Myotis > Myotis daubentonii. The sequence continues at coordinate 65,074,427 of NC_081851.1, read as the reverse complement.
TGAATACTCGATGAAGAAAAAGCTACCTTTAAAACGAAGGGCAATTTCATGGCATTTTCACTTGCCTTTGCCCCATCCCCCCGACAAAATCTCGGGATCCTAAACCGGACTGACCTTTAGAAACGTCCCTAGTTCTAAAATTCTTTACCCCACCCCGTTAGCAAAAACGAAGGAACTAGGTAAAAGAAAAGCCAGAAACGATGAGCCTTCAAGAAAACAAAACAGCCAACAGGGAGGAGGAAGCCGGAGCGGTCCACGAATTAGAAGTGAACTTCCTGTCCTGGGTAAACTTCCGGGATCAGCAACAGGGCGACCCAATCAGAACCTTCCTCCGGGAGCCAATGGGAGAGCACATTACAAAGAGCCAATCACAGCAGCGCTGTCACTGTTATGGTCCTGTCAGGGCGCCGGCGTCGTGGTGTTCGGGCCGTCGCCACGGCGGAGACTTTGCTGGGGCCTCCACGGGGAGCTGCGCTCGTCCCGGACTCGCTTCCGGCCTGCGCTTCCCGGCTCGCGGGCTGCAGCGTAGGGCGCCGGTGCGGGTCGGCGCCGCGGCCGCCTTGGGGCCTGGGCCCAGCCGCAGCCTCCTCCACCGCCGCCGGCTCCCAGCGGCCGCGAGATGCAGCCGCCGGGCCCGCCCCCGGCCTATTCCCCCACCAACGGGGACTTCACCTTTGTCTCCTCAGCAGACGCGGAAGGTGAGGCTGAGCCCCCTCAAGTCCCCTTGCGCCGCAGGACGCGGGGCCCTACGCGGCGGGGTCTTTCTGTTGCCCAGGCGGTCATGGCCGGTGGGGAAGCTGACTGCGCCCGCGGGGCCCGGGGAGGGCCCGGGCGGCGAGGGAGGGGCGTGGGCGCTGTCCGCGTCTCCGGGTCAGCTCCGCCCGCCCCGCGCCGTGGGGGCAGCTGGTTCTGGGCGACTGGCTCACCTCGAGTGAACCACGGAACTCGGAGGTTGTTTTGTGTGTGTGTTTTTATGGAATGACTTGCTGTTACTCAGAAAGGCGACTGGCCAGGGTAGGTGTCAAAGGTGAGAACGAGGAAGGGGAGAGAGCAGTGTTCCTCCGATTTATCCGTTGGTAACTCTTGCTGGGGTTGGATTCTGCGCTGCGAATCCATGGAATCTAATATTCTGCCACCGTCCCAGTTCTCCTCCTGTTTTTTTTTTTTGGGGGGGGGGGGAGGGGTTGACCCGATATTCGGAGAAATAGACCCAGGTATATTTGAAACTGCTTGTACTCCCGCGAGGTGTTGACAATGGCTTCTGCAGATTTCCTTGTGACAACTGTTTGGACGAAGCAGTTGTGCCGGGGAGTTTTTTCTCCAGCACGGGAAGTGCTGTTCTCCTCCTTTTCTCTGTTCCCTACCAGGCTTGGGAAGTGCAATCTTTCTCTGCTAGTCATTTTCAAGTGTTAGTTTTAATACCCTTCTGTGCGCACACCAGTGGTTTTCCAGTGACCAGACTTACTGCCTAACATGAAAAAATAAATTATACGTAGCTATAGAATTTCAGTCTGGAGAAGAACGTAGTATTTCCTCAAATCCGGTTTCATAGTGCATCAGTTAGTATTGCTGGTTTTCCCTCCTCCCCCTTGTTTTGCTTTTTGATTGTTGTTTTTTTTTTAAAGTAGTACTGTAGTGTTGGTTATAATTTAAAATGTAAAATAAAAAAATTTACCGATCATAAAGAAGGTAGCTGATCCATTTCTCTCTCTTTTTTTTCTCCAATTACCGTTTACATTCGGTATTATTTTGTACTAGAGGCCCGGTGCACGACATTCATGCACTGGGGGGGGGGGTCCCTCAGCCTGGCCTGCGCCCTCTGGCAGTCGGGGACCCTGGGGGGATGTCCCCCGAGGGGTTCTTAGCACAAGGTTTTATTAGACAGGATAGGATAGGATTGGTTTCAGGTGTACAGCATAGTAGATAAACAGTGTACTTTACAAAGTGTTCTTCCCTGTATTTCCAGTACATCTGACACCATACAGAGTTCTTACAACATTATTGACTATATTTCCTATGCTGTACTTTATATCCCCATGACTATTTTGTAACTTCCAATTTCTACTTCTTAATCCCTTCACCTTTTTCACCCAGCCCCCCAACTCCCTCTATATTTGGTGAAATATATTTTTTTTTTAAATATATTTTATTGATTTTTTACAGAGAGGAAGGGAGAGAGACAGAGAGTTAGAAACATCGATGAGAGAGAATCATCGATCAGCTGCCTCCTGCACATCCCCCACTGGGGATGTGCCCGCAACCCAGGTACATGCCCTTGACCGGAATCGAACCCGGGACCTCTCAGTCCGCAGGCCGACGCTCTATCCACTGAGCCAAACCGGCTTCGGCTGGTGAAATATATTAACCCAAAAGATTTTGGTTTGTTTCATCTATTTTCTTTTTTTTTTATTTTTTTTTTTATTTTATTGGTTTGTTTCATCTAAATTTTGTAGCATAGTGCTTAGGGAGGCATATCCATGTTAATTTTCCCAGACTTTAGAAGTCTATCGTTGAGTATCAGAACCTAATGTTTGTTCAAGTTACTTTATGTATATACTGTTCATACCTCCCTTTCCCCTAGGAATTACCTTTCTTAAATACACCTAAGAAGTCTGACAGAGTAATATAATGAGCTAAGGTATTGACTATACACTAAGTCAAGAAACCTGGAATAATTAAAATCTGTAAGGTTTAGTCAAACTTTTCCATCTAGCTTTTAAGGATATATAGACTCCCTGTATATCCAACGACATATCCTATATAATAAATCCCTAGTACGCAAATCGACCGAACGGCAGACCAACCGGTCACTATGACACGCACTGACCACCAGGGAGCAGATGCTCAATGCAGGAGCTGCTCCCTGGTGGTCAGTGCACTCCCACAGGGGGAGTGCTGCTCAGCCAGAAGCCAGGCTCACGGCTGGCGAGTGCAGCAGAGGTGGCAGGAGCCTCTCTCACCTCCGCAGCAGTGCTAAGGACCCCCGAGGGGGTCCCAGACTGTGAGAAGGCGAAGGCCACGCTGAGGGACTCCCTCCCCAGTGCACGAATGTCGTGCACCGTGTCTCTAGTAAACATATAATAACACCATCTGTTTAACGTTACACAACTTAAATTTACAGAGTATTTTAAGCAAATGTCTTAGTTGGTCTTTATAAGAATTCTGCTGAGTTTTAGTATTCTTGTATTTTATAATAAAACAGCTTAGAGAAGTTCAGTAACTCCACATGAAGGATATGGAATTGAAATCGAGGGTTCTGTCTCCTCAAATTTCTTTCCACTAAACCATGATGCCTCATATTTTTGTAAATTGAATACAGTAGGTCCTTGGGTTACGTTGGAGATCTGTTCCTATGGACGTAACCCAGTCGGAAACCACCTACTTTAGCACCTACGTCACTCACATGGGGCACATACACAGCTGTAATGAAGTGAAACAGTAAAAAAAATTTAAAAGAAAGATAATAATTCCTGACCTTTACTTGTGGTAAATAAATAGTAAAAAACATAAAGCACATATGTACATATGTTGAAATTACGGAACTTTTTTTTTAATATAAATAAATGGGAGATGGTGATGTAACCACGAAACGACATATGTCGAATCCGACGTAACCCAAGGACTGTCTGTAGTGTATCTGGAGTATAGTGTTAAGAGACTTGGGTTGCATCCTGGCTTTACCAATTACTATCTCCGTGATATTGGGCAGGTTACTTAGCCTCTCTTAACCTCATTTTTCTTATATAGAAAATGGGAATAATAATACCCACGTGCTCAAATATTTTGCAAATGCAAAGCACTTACGATTATATCTGGCAGAGTTAAGTGCTCAGTACATGTTAATGCTGCTGCTGCTTGGATTTCAGTATTAACTCGCCCCACACTTAGTTTTTATTGTTCTCTAGCAGGAACATTTTACTCTGCAACTCAAAGTCTTTTCTCTGAGTCTTAAGCATATCATGTAAATTCTTGCTTCTTGTTTTTTTGCTGTTTCTCCAACTGAATCTTTTTGGCTCATAGATGTTTTTCAGTGTATACCTTTCTTCTGTCCACATCTCTCTCTCTCTTAATAATACCTATCCTTACTATTTGACCACACATATCCTTTGTCCAAAAATCTGCCTTGATGTTCCATATCTATGCATATCCTAGTCCTCATGCTTAAAATGCCTTTCTCCTTCTCATCCCAAGTTGAAACTTTTAAACTAAACTCAAATGCTCCTTCCTGGGTGAAACCTTGCTTAACTGTCCCTCATAAACAGAAACTTTTCTCTCTCTCTCTCTTTTTATAAAATACTTTTATTTATTTATTTATTTACTTACTTACTTACTTACTTATTTATTTTTATTGATTTCAGAGAGGAAGGGAGAGGGAGAGATAGAAGCATCAGTGATGAGAGAGAATCATTGATCAGCTGTCTCCTACTGGGGATCGAGCCCACAACCTTGACTTGTGCCGTTGTCCGGAATCGAACTGGGACCTTTCAGTCAGTAGGCCAAAGGTTCTCTCTCTTTTTAAAAAACATATTTTTATTGATTTCAGAGTGGGGGAGAAGGATAGAAACATCAATGATCAGAATCATTGTTCGGCTACCTCCTGCACACCCCCTCCTGGAGATCGAGCCCACAACCCAAGCATATGCCCTGACCGGGAATCAAATCGTGACCTTCTGGTTCATAGGTAGATACTCAACCCCTGACCTACACCAGCTGGGCTCTATTTTTTCTATATCCCAACACCTACCACAGAATCCAGAATATAAATGACATAGAATAATTGTTTGTTACAGGAATAAATGACTTCTGCTTTTGTCTCATGTGATATTAATACTTGGGACTATAAAACTTAGAACATTTTGGATGGAATAACTAAAAAAATCACTTAATTTAGAGCCAGAATACTTCAGTTAAAGTCCCAACTCTTATAGAAGCTATGTGATATTGGGCAAGTTACACTACTTCTATAAGCTATAAGTGTCTATTTTGTCACATACTAGTATAAAATGAAAAGTACACCACTTACAGGAATATTGTGGGAATTAAAGTCTAGTATAGAAGTCTTTAAGACAATCTTATGAATTTATTTTGTATCAGACAAATAGTAATTCTTTGCCTAGTTTATGTCCACAGACCGTCAGCATTGGCTTTATCTGGATGCTTAGTAATGCAGAATCTGCCTTATGCATAATTTGCATTTGAACAAGATCCTTCAGTGATTTATGTGCACATTAAAGCTTGAGCCCTAACTGGTTTGGCTCAGTAGATAAAGCATCGGCCTGCGGACTGAAGGATCCCAGGTTCGATTCCTGTCAAGGGCATGTACCTTGGTTGTGGGCACATCCCCAGTAGGGGGCGTGCAGGAGTCAGCTGATCAATGTTTCTCTCTCATTGATGTTTCTAACTCTCTATCCCTCTCCCTTCCTCTCTGTATAAAAAAATCTACAAAATATATATTTTTAAAAATAAAGCTTGAGAAGCACTGATTTAGAATGTTATGAAAGATCAGAAGATGATGAATTTTATTTTAGCTAGACGATCAGGGATAATTTGATGGAGGTGATATTTTGCAAACTCTGAAGGATAGATAATGTTTTGTATATGTAGGATAGAGAGAATACCTTCATGTGCAAAGGGGCTGCATGTGAGGAAGTCCTGACTACAAGAAATGGTCTACTAGATTTTAAAAATATCATTGTACATAATAAATGTTGTAAAGGTATGCTTGAATGGAGAAAGTAGTTAATTGTGTAGGAAGGGTTCTAGGAAGTCTTCAGGGTCAGATGAAGTATATGTTGAAGGATTAGTAGGAATTTTGCAGATTAAAAAGATGGAAGAGCATTCACTTAAGAACTACGAAGTAAAATAATTAGTGGAGGCAATTCCTGTAGCTTATACTTGTGAGTCCACAGAGTCCTAAAACAATGCTGATTTAGACCATGAACTCTTTGGAGTTAGAAACTGTGCTTTATTCCCAGTATCATCATACCCAATGCCTACCACAAAGCCTGGCACCTATCAGGAACTCAGTAATTGTTTGATGAATGAATGGAGGACATGATACTTCTCGATTAAGATAAAGGTGTTATGGGGGTGGGAGTTGGGAGGAGAAGGGAAAAGAAGGGTATCTGTAATACTTTGAACAATAAAGATAAATTTTAAAAAAAGATAAAGGTGGTGTGCTACTGGAACTGGTACCCTGATCTTAGACTTCCAGCCTCCAGAACTATGAGAAATAAATTTCTATTGATTATAAGTTATCTAGTCTGAGGTATTTTGTTGTAGCAGCCTGAATAGACTAAGGCACTCCTGTGTAAAAATGATAGTATCTACAACTCATAGTACATTATTGTGATCAGTAAGTTCTAGACATAATAAGTAATTATTGTTTTGATTAAATGATAATTTTTTTGTTTATTTGTTAAGGTGATCAAACATCTAGCCTACTCTTGTATGAAGTTCCCTCTCTCCAGAAAGGATATCACCTCTAATACAAGTTAGTAGTATAGATAGAGGAATCTTCAGTTTTTTCTTAAAAAAAATTCCCTACTTGATTTTTTAAAAATTATATCCGTGTAGGTATTATCACAAATATCATCTATATGATATGCTAATGAATTATAATACATGGTATTTAATGGGTGCAAGAACAGTTTTTCTTTCCTACTTGAAAATTGAAAATGACTTTTTAGCCAACCTTTCTTGGGGAGAAAACGGTAATTAAGCAAGGTTTATCATTTTAAAAAATTAATCTATTTTCATAAATTTTAAACTCAAAGCATTACACAAATCTATAAATGGGATAAAACTGCATAAAACTATATGCACATGCAAATAAATACATATAAAACTGGTAAAATCTGAGGGTCTGTTAGTGTCCTAGTTTTGATCTATATATATATATATAAAAGCCTAAGTGACCGTTAACGTCCAAACAACCGGAATGACCAGTCACTATGATGCACACTGACCATCAGGGGGTAGATGCTCAATGCAGGAGCTGCCCCCTGGTGGTCAGTGTGCTCCCACAGCCAACCTCCCGTGGCTTCTCCCCCTAGCCAGCCAACCTCCTGCAGCCACTCACCCCTGGGCCAGCCAGCCAACCTCCTGCGTCTCTCTCTCCCATTCCCCCCCACCGGCCAACCTCCTGCAGTCCATCGCACTGGCTGGCCGGCCTCCTGATGGCCCTGATCAGGGGGCTGGCCAACCTCCTGCGGTCCCTCCCCCTAGCTGGCTGGACCCCCAACAGGCTGGCTAACCTCCCGGGGTCCCTCGGGACCCCACACATGCACGAATTCATGCACTGGGCCTCTAGTAGTTACATAAGAAGCCTGGACCCCAGGCTTCCCTCCGGCTGCCTGCACCACCTGGTCTTCCCTCGCAGCCCCAGCTTCGTCCGGAAGGTTGTTCGGGAGGACGTCCAGTCTAATTAGCATATTAAGCTTTTATTATTATGGATACTACACTTGACCGAGTTCTTCCTTATCTTTCAAAGTGAAGTTCTCAGGCTGAATAGAAAATTCAGAGAAAGGATACCTCACCCATTCATACACTTGAATTGAAAGAGAGAGAAATTACTGTTAAATTTTGTTTTGCAGTTTTCCCAGGTGACTTTCAATAAAACTTGAAATGTCCTCATTCTGAGCCCAAACAGCAGTGGAAACATTTTTAAGGTTTCCCTTTGCAATAGATTTTTTTCAAAGAATATTTCCTCTTAAATCCACATTTTTATTATCTTTACACATTTCCTAGAAAATAACAAGAATATTTTACATAGTGTAATAAGAAAGAACTAATTTACAATTAGTGTTTTAGCCCAGCCAGTTGAGCTAACCGACCCATGAACCAGGAGGTATGGTTAAATTCCTGGTCAGGGCACATGCCCAGGTTGTGGGCTCGATCCTTAATAGGGGGCATGCAGGAGGCAGCCAATCCATTGATGTTTCTACCCCTCCCTCCCTCTCCCCTCCTCTCTCTAAAATTTAAAAAAAAAAAAAAAGAATAAAATAGTGTTTTAAAATTCTGAATACCTATCCTAGAGTTAAGAACCAAGCTAGCTCTTTCTTACTCTGGTTTAATTTAAGACAGCTGTGCTCTTGAAGTGATTTGGAATCTTTTTCTTTCCTTTGTTTTTTGTTTGCTTTTTAATGCTATTCTTGTTTTAGTTTGCTAACATGTTAGGCTAACTACCAATTTTTAAACTTTTCTGTTGTTTTGTTCTCACACTGATTGTGTCTTGGTGGTACTGGGGGATGTGTCAAACTGCTGTTGCTGGCATTCCTACATATATATCCATGATATTTTCCCACTTTGCATGGAATGGAAAATATTACAGGATTATAAGCTAAAGGTGCCTTTTTGAGATTCTGGCATCCATGCTATGACAAATTGCTAAACATATACAATTCTTTATTACAGCATTCCTTAACACTATAATTTATACATCCTTTTTTGGTTTAGATTAAGTGTAGCCCCTTCTACAGGGCAGGAAACAGTTGTTAAGATCCTTTCCTGCCTCATAATTCCAAAACCTTTAATGTCACTGCTGTACTAATGACTTCCTGATCTAAATCTTCCTCTTGTTAAGTCAAGAAAAACATTTCTTGTACCTAATGGAATGGAATTTTAGTTAAATTTTAACTCATTTTCAACTGAGATTAAGACAAGCAGAAAGTAATTTTGAGAGAATATTTTTTAATTACAAGATTCTATGATGGCATCTACAAGAACTAATTTTAAACTTTAGGGAAGGACAGTAAATTCAAAAGTACTTACATTTTATCTCTGAGTAAACTGTATTATAAAACCTTTTTAGAATCATACAGTGTTAAATCTGGAAAGGAATAGGAAACTGGAGACCAGAGGACATTAATGATTTGCTGTAATTAGTAGCTAAGCTAGGATTTAGCTTCATTTTATTATAATTAAATGGTTGCAGGAGTTCTCACAACCAGACTAGGTTATGACTCATAATTGATCCACTCTTTGAAGTTTTAGCCAAAATTATAATGGCTTTTCTCAAAAGCTAACCTAAAATTTAGGTTAAAATTTAGCTTTTTAAAATATATATATATATGTGTGTGTGTGTGTATGTATATATATATATACACGTGTGTGTGTGTGTGTGTGTGTGTGTGTGTGTGTATATATATATATATATATATATATATATATATATATACATGCTGTCTGTGGTCTCCAGAGAAGGCATGTCTATGTTAAGAATGTTTTGGGTTGCCTGGCTGGTGTGATTCAGTGGTTGAGGTCCCTGGTTTGATTCCTGATTGGGGCACATGCTTGGGTTGCAGCCTTGAACCCCTATAGGGGGAGTGAATGATGTTTATTCTCTCTATCCTTACTCCTTCCTCCCTCTCTAAAAAATCAATAAAAATATGTTTTTTTTAAAAAGAATGTTTTGGGTTGCTGTTGCCAAAATTATTTTCTAAAGTACCACTCCAGTTATGTGGCTTCTAGTTAACAACAGTGATGGTTGTTTACTAGTGCATATTTCCTGGTCCTACAGATGTCTTTTTTCTTAACTCCCGTATGACCTCAAGCAAGTCCTTTACTCTCCCCATTTTTTTTTTTACCAGAATATGTGATATTTGTACTTCTGTGATTATTTTAACCTCTAAGCTAGTGTGCAGACTATGAATGGAATTTATTTTGTAATCTGGGAAACTGAATCTCTTCACCTTTTTTAGAGGTGACCTAAAAAACCTTTTATTTTTGCCAAAACTAAAGATGTAATTATATAAAGAGAAGAGTTAGCTGAAATAGCAGGGAACTCTTACTAGTTAGATTTATCCAGAACTAATCTTTGACGTATAAAGTACTTAACATAAGTATTTGGTGATTTAAATGAAAGAACATATGAATAAATACATTAAAAAGTAGAGAAAAATTATCTATAGTTTTTCTTTAGGCAGTAAGTTATGTCTAAAGGTTTGTGTGTATATATATATATATATATATGTAATGCCTTTGAAAATAATTTATACAGTCACTTTGTTCTGTATAATGTACATAATAATGAAGGGAATGCAAGATGATATCATGTGATTTATTTTGTATGAATCTGCCATTTAAAATTTAAAGTGATTCTGAAAGCAACAAATGAACAAACAAGAAAAACTCATAGACACAGGCAGCAGTGTGGTAGTTACCAGAGGGAAGGTGGATTGGGAGATTGAAAAGGATAAAGGGAGTAAAAAATATGGTAATGGAAGAAGATTTGATTTTAGGTGGTAGGCACACATTGCCATATAGAAGTGACATAGAATTGTACACTTGAAACCTGTATAATTTTATTAACCAGTGTCACCCCAATAAATTTAATTTAAATAAGTAAATAAATAAGATCTGGCCAGTGTCTTCAATGGATAGAGCATAGGCCCATGTAGTCTCAGGTTTGATTCCTGGTCAGGGACACATACCTTGGTTGCAGGTTTGATTCCCAGCCCAGTTTGGGTGCATCAGGAGCCAACCAATCAATGTAATCTCTCTCACATTGATGTTTTTCTCTCTCGCTCTCTCTTCCTCCCTTGCACTCTAAAATCAATGGGAAAAATATATCCTTGGTGAGGGTTAACCAAAAATAAATAAATAAAACAAAAGCATTGAAAAAAATTTTTTTTAACTTATTAAGTGTAGATCAAGCATGTCAAACTCAAAGGCTAACACAGGCCAAATAAACACAAGTTTGACATGCTTGGTGTAAATTCTGGTACCAGTCCAGCTAATTAGCTATGCGACTTTTTTCATCTTTCATTTTCTTGTTGTAAAATAAAAGATGATATTTAGATACCTTTAAAATATGAAAATGGTATGTAATAGTAGGTCTTCAAATGCTAGTTATGTTAGTTGAATTTGTGCTTATATTATAAATTCACACATTATTCCTTGGTTTATAATTTTGTCCTCTTTTCTCCTAAGACCTCAGTGGTTCAATAGCAGCCCCAGATGTCAAATTAAACCTTGGGGGAGATTTTATTAAAGAATCTACAGCCACTACATTTCTGAGACAAAGAGGATATGGATGGCTTTTGGAAGTTGAAGATGATGATCCAGAAGATAACAAGCCACTCTTGTATGTAAAAATATGTATTATTGTATTATTATTTATGTATTATTATTTTAAAGTTAGTTTGTGGAATGATTATAGTCTTTTATTATTATTTAAAGATAAGTATGGAAAATCTTAACCTTTTTTGTCAAAAAATTTGGCTATTTTCAGTTTATTAGTGATCATTAAAACTGAGGAATTAATATTTTTAACCTATTAAATTGCAGAAATTAAAGGTTGCATGTTTGAGTCTGGTCAGGGCACATACCTAGGTCGCGGGTTTGGTCCCGGGTCGGTGCATAAAGGAGGCAGCCAATCAATGTTTCTCTCAACATCGATGTCTTTTTCTCTCTCTCTTCCTCTCTGTCTCTCTCTTTCTCTGTGGTTTATGTCTTTCTCTCTGAAATCAGTAACTTCAGGTGAGGATGTAAATAAATAAATAAATAAATATTGCAAAAAGTAAAAGAATCATAATCCTCTCTTACACACACACACACACACACACACACACACTCTCTCTCTCTCTCTCTCTCACACACACTTTAAACTGTTAGGTCTTACCTGGGCCTATAGCTATCTTAAGTAAACATAACAATTTTTTTATTTTTTTTAATGTGAAGTCTAAAAAAGCAGACCACTTGGTTGCTTGTTGTGGAAATTCAGTTTAAGACCATTTAAGATTTCCAAAAAGATGATTGCCCTAGCCAGTTTGGCTCAGTGGATAGAGTGTCGGCACCAGATTGAAGGAATCTGGGTTCGATTCCGGTTAAAGTCACATGCCTCGGTTGCAGACTCGATTCCCCGTCCTAATCGGGGCACATGAGAGAGGCAACCAATTGATGTGTCTCTCACATGGATGTTGCTCTCTCTGTCTCTTGTCCTCCCTTCCACTCTCTCTAAAAAGTCAATGGCAAAATATCCTTGGGTGAGGATTAACCAAAAAAAAAATAAGATTATCACTCCCAAATGTCTCCCATATAGAAATTCTAAAGCTACCACTAAGGACTATAGAGAGACTTACTTTTTTTTTTTTTTTAATGACTATGTTATCACTTGGAAAAAATCTGAAGAATTTAACAATTTTGAAAAGAACCAATAGCTTTATAAAATTGAGGTATTACCAAGTTATTCTCTGTAGTAATTATTGATAGATGAAGTACTAAAACATCTTATTTCTATGTTGATATACCATATTTTATCAAATATAAGATACTATGGATTATAGGGTGTAGTTATATTTATCAATAAGAAAGAAAAACTGCTTAAGACAGCATAAAGCTGAGGACATCAAAGGGCTATCTCCTTGGTATAAAGATAAAAGAAATAACCCACCATACAAAACGAGACATCAGGGGAGTTTATTTTTCTCAATTTGGCACTGGATGGGGTATTGGAAGAAAACTTTCCCCTGAGAATGTAAGCCCTGTACCAGTTCTCATCTAGGATTGCAGTCTGAGTTATGTGTACGGTCCAAAAAAGTCTCAAGCAGGAAATTATATTTAAAGTCCCAAATTGGTAGTGCCTTTAGAAGACTGGCAAAAGGAAAGGCAGTTCTTGGAAACACTTGGCTTCCTTTCAGGCTAACATAATTGTAAGACACCAGCGAATGTGAGATTCATCCCAACTTTAGAGATGTTAAAATGCTGAAAATGCATACTTTGGAATCAGTGATATATGGTACTTCAAATGCAAATGCTTTGTTGACCTGTAGAGACTATGCCATTATATTTAAACTAGTGCCCCAGTGCACAGATTTGTGCACATTGAAAGGAATTAATTAGAAGGTGGCCAGCAGGGGTGAAACTGGCAAGGCTGGCCAGACACGCCCTGGAGCCAATCTTCAGCAGTCCTTCCCCAGCTGGCTGCACCTGGGGCAACTCGGCAGCTCGAAGGTTGTCTGTAGAGTGAGTGGGGTCCCTCTGGCAGGTGGGATCCCTCAGCCTGGCCTGCAGGGATCAGGCCAAAACCAGCTCTCCGACATCCCCCAAGGGGTTCTGGATTGTGAGAGGGCAGTTCTCGGGTGACGCACCCCAGAATTAGGCTCCCTCCTCTCTTGTTCCAGGTGCATCACCCAAGAACCACCGCTGCCAAGTCACCACAGCTTGGCAGCTCCTGCATTGAGTGTCTGCTCCCTGGTGGTCAGTGCGCATAATAGCTACCGGTCGGATGGTCGCTTAGCCTTTTATATATATAGATATAGATATAAGTTCTACTACACATGTCTCCATATTCACAAGTGTGCCTTTTAAATTTTTTTATTTTACAATTATAGGGAAGAATTGGATATCGATCTGAAGGATATTTACTACAAAATCCGATGTGTTTTGATGCCAATGCCATCACTTGGTTTTAATAGACAAGTGGTGAGAGACAATCCTGACTTTTGGGGTCCTCTGGCTGTTGTCCTTTTCTTTTCCATGATATCATTATATGGACAGTTTAGGGTAAGTATATCTTACATTATATAAATTCTAAATTTTTCAGGAGTTTAAAAATTAAAGATAGCCAAATATTAACTATCATAGGACATTACATTTGAGAAATGCTTTACCGCTATGCATTATTTCTCATTGTTCATCTCTATAATTATTTTTTTAAATATATATTTTTATTGATTTCAGAGAGGGAGAGAGAGAGACAAATATCAATGATGAGAGAAAATCATTGATCAGCTGCCTCCTGCATGCCCCCATCGAGCCTACAACCCAGGGATGTGCCCTGACCAGGAATCGAACCATGACATGCTGGTTCATAGTTTGATGCTCAGAAACTGAGCCACACAGGCCAGGCTTTTAGAACTATTCTTAATTATGTGGGAAGTACCTTACATTAATGCTTTTCAAACTTTTCCACATTATCATCCACATAGGAAATATTAATATTTGGCCCTAACCCTTTTGGCTAAGTGGGTAGAGCATTGGCCTGCGGACCAAAGGGTCCCAGGTTCGATTCCAGTCAAGGGCACGTACCTTGGTTGCTTCTCCCTGGCCCAGGCCCTGCTCTGGGCTCCTGCAAGAGGCAACCAGTTGATGTGTTTCTCTCACATCAGTGTTTCTCTCTGTCTTTCCCTCTCTTTTCTACTCTCCCTAAATGTCAGTGTAAAAATATCCTCTGGTGAGGATTAACCAAAAAGAAAAGAAAACATTAATATTTGTATAGTGACTGGGGTAAATCGCTGGAACTAATCCCTTCTGACCAGAAGTGACCAAAATGGCTGCCCGTGCTCTTACTGATTTCCCCAAGGGATGAAGAGTTGTAAACACAAAATTCATAATCATGTTCTTACCTTTTTCTCATTTTTAGTTCTGTTTTTTAAAATAGACATTTTAATAAATGAGGGTAGGGATTCCATCAGTATTTGTTTTGGGTTTTTTTTGGTTTTTTTGACTTTTTTATATATATATTTTTTATTGTTGATAGTATTACAGATATCTCCCATTCCCACCCTCACCCCCCACCCCAAGTATTTGTTTTTATATAATACTTTCCTACTTTCAGGGCCTTTATCATCAAAACACAACATACACAGATCACTCCCTCATCCTGAGATTGTTTCAGCTTTAGGCATTTGGAGCTCCTTCAGATTAGCTTCAGTGTCCTTTCAAAATATTCCCATCCTTTTTTGAGCACTTTCTTTCCTCTGACTCTACAAAGTGTTCTGGGCCTGTCTTTTACCTGCTTCAGCCCTGGAATCAGGTATTTCTCTAAGGCAGTGGTTCTCAACCTTAGCTGCACATTAGAATCACCTGGGAATCTTTTTAAAATCCTGATTTCTGGGCCTCATCCTCCGGAAATTCTGTTTCTTTGTTACTAATGTTGTGGCCCCACCCCATAACAAAGAAACAGAATTTCCGGAGGATGAGGCCCAGAAATCAGGATTTTAAAAAGATTCCCAGGTGATTCTAATGTGCAGCCAAGGTTGAGAACCACTGCTCTAAGGAATCCTAGTTCCTTTTTTTTTTTTCTTTTTTTAAAAAAATATATTTTATTGATTTTTTACAGAGAGGAAGGGAGAGAGACAGAGAGCTAGAAACATCGATGAGAGAGAAACATCGATCAGCTGCCTCCTGCACATCTAGTGGGGATGTGCCCGCAACCCAGGTACATGCCCTTGACCGGAATCGAACCTGGGACCTTTCAGTCCGCAAGCCGACGCTCTATCCACTGAGCCAAACCGGTTTCGACCCTAGTTCCTTTTATTAGGGAATGATATTTAGAAACCAGAACCTGGGCAATAAGAATGCTTATGTAGCTGCTGGGTGTCATTATTTCTAGACTCCAAGTAAACAGAAGATGGTAATGTATGCACATATTATTATGCTAAGTCTCAGGAGTTAAAATGATCTGAAATGTCTTTAATTCTATTACTTGGATAAATGTGTGATTAATATAAACTTTAAAGACCTCCCAAGAAGATTGGTAACCTGTTTCAGGGATGAATTTTCCTTGCAGGATGGTGAAAATCAGGGGGTTGGGAGTAAACTCTGTGTTCTCTTTTTACAGTAATCTTTTATAGTTCTTGAAGTACTGATGTGTCCTTAGGCAATTGATCATTGCTAATTTTTTTTTTCATACTTTATTAAATACTAGAGGCCTGGTGCACGAAAATTCGTGCACTTGGGGAGGGGGGTCCCTCAGGCACACCTGCGCCCTCTCGCAGTCCAGGACCCCTCGGGGGATGTCTACCTGCTGGCTTAGGCCTGCTTCCCAGGGTATTGGGCCTAAGCTGGCAGTCAGACATCCCATTGGCAGCCTGGGAGCCCTCAGGGGTTGTCCACCTCCCAGGGGAGCAGGCCTAAGCCACAGTCGGACATCCTTAGCACTGCCAAGAAGGCGGGAGAGGCTCCCACCACTGCTCCGCTCACAGCCGTCAGCCCGGCTTGTGACTGAGCGGAGCTCCCCCTGTGGGAGCACATTGACCACAAGGGGGCAGCTCCTGCATTGAGCATCTGCCCCCTGGTGGTCAGTGTGCATCATAGCAACTGGTCGTTCCAGGTCGTTCCGCCATTGGGGTCAATTTGCATATTGCCCTTTCATTATATAGGATTTCAGAAAGGAAGGGAGAAGGAGAGAGAGATAAAAATATCAATGATGAGAGCAAATAGCTGCCTCCTGCATGCCCTCCCACTGGGGATAAAGGCACAACCGGGTCATGTGTCTTGATTGAGGAATCTGTGACCTCCTGGTTTGTAGGTCAGCTCTAACAATTGAGCCATGCCAGCGGGGCTAAATTTTCAATTTGAATCTAAACTTACATTCATATTTTATTCTTACTAAGTTTTGTAAAGATACCTGGGAAACCAAACAAACTCCCTATGACCTGAAATTGGGTATACCAACGTATCTTATATGGTAGGTAATTGAGTTCCTAGGAACTTCCCAGCTTATTTGGTACAAAGAATTAATTGCATGAATTTTTTCCCCCTTAGGTGGTATCATGGATTATAACTATTTGGATATTTGGTTCACTAACTATTTTCTTACTGGCCAGAGTTCTTGGTGGAGAGGTAAGTGGTTAATTTTAAAAATAGCCTTTGTTTTCTATGGTAAGCTTTATTTTTGAGCTGCAGATGCCATCAGTGGCTATATTCATCATAAGTACTAGTATTTCTTGTTCCAGAATTGCTTTTAACTTATGCTCCTTCCTTTAAGAGGATCAACATATTAGTATTGTATATACTCAATAATGTTATAAGAAAGGAAGTAGAAAGAAAAGATCCCATCTCATTCGTAAGTAATGACAGCTTTTTAGGGAACCATACAATTTATTCTCTGTTACAGCATTCTCAAAGTTTTTGATCTCAGGTCCCCAAAGAGATTTCCTAATGTGTGTTATATTTATTATATTTACCATGTTATAAATTAAAATATAAAATTTTAAAATATATTCATTTAAAATTAAAAATTAAACTAGATTCACTTTAACATAATACATTTTAAAAAAATAACATTTTGCAAAACAAAAGCATTAGAAAGAGTGGTGGTGTTTTATATTTTTGCAAGTACCCTAGTTCCCTCATACCTGCGGTTTTGCTTTCTGCTGTTTCAGTTACCTGTTAGCAACTGCCATCCAAAAATATTAAATGGAAAAATACAGAAGTAAACAATTCATAAGTTTTAAATTGCATACCATTCTGAGTAGCATGATGAAATCTTCTGCCATCCCATGCAGAGAGTGGATTCATCCTCCATGCAGTATTCACCTACTTCTTATTAGTCATTTAGTGTAGGGTACTAGGGTATCAGATCAGAGAGAGAGACCACATTCACACAACTTTTATTACAGTTTAGAATTGTTAATCATTGTTCTATTTTATTGTTGCTTATTTTTACTCTTAAAAAAAAATATATACATATATATATATATATATATATATATATATATATATATATATATATATACACACACACACACACACACACATTATTGATTTCAGAGAGGAAGGGAGAGGAAGAGAGAGATAGAAACATCAATGATGAGAGAGAATCATTGATCAGCTGCCTTCGGCACACCCCACACTGGGGATTGAGCTCGCAACCCGGGCATATGCCCTGACTGGGAATTAAACTGTGATCTCCTGGTTCATAGGTCAGTGCTCAACCACTGAACCATGCTGGCTGGGCAAGTTGTTGTTACTAGTATTCTTACTCTAGTTAGTTTACAAATTAAACTTTATCGTAGTATGTATGCATAGGAAAAAACATAGCACAGTATATGAAATTTGAAATAAGATGAGTATAATACGTCATGATCTCTTCCTAATTCTCACATTATTGAAAGTATAACAAAGAATATGTAAAGTTCAATATTGGTTTAAATGAATATCTAGATTTCTGTGACATTTATTTAAAAATTTAAAACTTCACAGGTTGCATATGGCCAAGTTCTTGGAGTTATAGGATATTCATTACTTCCTCTCATTGTAATAGCCCCTTTACTTTTGGTGGTTGGATCATTTGAAGTGGTGTCTACACTTATAAAAGTAAGTAGTATGTGTCTGCAACAAGCAGAATCCGAAGTAACCGCTTGAGCTAAAGCTGACCCAGTAGTATGTATTATAAAAAGTAGTTTACTATTTTCCAATAACAAAAGTATGATAGTTCTCTGGCTAAGAATATCATAATCTTTTACCTGCTTTAGCCCTGGAATCGGGTAACTCTTTATTAAACGATTAATAATATTTTGGGACAATGATCTTACTGATTTTACCAATGGTATTTCATTTATTTTTCTTTTAATTATCAGAAATTATAATATATGTCTGGGATAAAGAACAGAGAACAAATCAGGCCTGAGGATATTATACTCAGATAATTTTTAAAAAATATATTTTTATTGATTTCAGAGAGGAAGAGAGAGGGAATGATAGAAACATCAGTGATGAGAATCACTGATCAGCTACCTTCTTTATGGAAAATATAATATTTTAAGACCACCACTTTCAGAACTGCCATTACTGTAGCCTCCACACTAAAGTATTTGTTTTTAAGTAGTGCCACTTAATTTTTATTACATTTGGTTTTAAAGTTTATTACTCATTCCAGTATAGAAGAAATTATTTTTTTCAAAATTGGGTAACTACAGGCTAATACTGATATTATATAAGCGTTAGGAATTGAGTAGAATGTGGATTTTGGAACCAGTCAATTCTGAATTGAAACCCTGGTCTGCCACTTATTTGCTGTCTGCCTTGGGGAGAGGAGATACTTTTTCTTACCCTCCTCTGCAAAATGGGAATGTCAACAACTGTTATGAAGATTTTAAATGTAATGCCTAGTAACAGTGCTTGATACAGAGTAGGCAACAAGTGGTAACTGTTATTACAAATATTATCCTATGTAATAAGTAATAAAAGTCTAATATGCAAATCGATTAGAACAACCGGCCGCTATGGCACACACTGACCACCAGGGAGCAGATGCTCAACACAGGAACTGCCCCCTGGTGGTCAGTGCACTCCCACAGGGGGAGCGCTGCTCAGCCAGAAGCCCTGAGCCAGGCTCACAGCTGGGGAGCACACTGGCAATGGCAGGAGCCTCTCCTACATCCACGGCAGTGCTGAGAATGTCCGACTGCTGGCTTAGTCCTGCTCCCCGTGGAGAGAGGGCCTAAGCTGTCAGTTGGACATCCCCTGAGGGCTCCCTGACTGCAAGAGGACACAGGCTGGGGTGAGGGGACCCCCCTCCCCCGAGTGTACGAATTTTGTGCACTGGGCCTCTAGTAAAAGAATATTTTGAGAACATCTTTGTATGTTTGAACATTTTAGAGATCAAGGAGATCTTTTTTCCTTTTTATTGTAACCTTAAACATTTGTTTAAATTGCCATTATTAACACTTAGTTTAAAACTTTTGTAGTGTAGGAGCTAGACCCATGCTGGCATTTAATTATCTAGCCTTAGTGAACATACCACTTTACTGAATCATTCAGAATAACTTCCTGCTCATTTTTTTTTAATTTGGGTTAAAACATGTTTTAATACTGCTGAGACTACACCCAAAATTGCTAAAACTGTGTCTTCTGTTCATTTTTAGTCATCACATTCAACTGAAAATTGGTCCTTAATAGTCTTTATGGAGCATATGAATGTATTATTACAAAATGGAAAATCTTATTTATATCATTAGAAATTTAGGATAAAATTATTTTGAAACTTCACATTTTTCTTTGCCAAATTTGTTTTCCTAATGACTTAATCTTCTGTGTGTAATGAATTATTGTACATGTTCCTTGTTTCAGCCCAAATTTTAAGGAATATGTTGCATTTCTCTCATCATTTAACTACTAGAGGTCCAATGCATGAAATTTGTGCACAGGGGGAGGGGTGTCCCTCATCCCAGCCAGCACCATCTCCAATCTGGGAACCCTCAGGGGATGTCTGACTGCTGGTTTAGGATTGGGCCTAAACCGGCAGTCGGACATCCCTCTCACAATCCAGGATTGCTGGCTCCCAACCCCTCGCCTGCCTGCCTGCCTGATCACCCCCTAACCACTCCCCTACCAGCCTGATCGATGCCTAACTGCTCCCCTGCCGGCCCGGTCACCCTTATCTGCCCTCCCCTGCCAGCCTCGTTGCCCTTAACTGCCTTTCCCTGCAGGCCTAGTCCCCCCCCAACTGCCCTCCCCTGCAGGCCTCTTTGCCCCCAACTGCCCTCCCCTGCTGGCCTGGTCACCTCTAACTGCCCTCCCCCACTGGCCTGATCGCCCACAACTGCTCTCTCCTGACAGCCATCTTGTGATTGTGGGCGCTGCCATGTTTGAGGGCGTGGCAATCAATTAGCATATTTCCTCCGTATTGTCTGGATGCGGCCATCTTTGCGATGGCGTGAGGGACAATTAGCATATTCCCTCTTTATTAGATAGGATAGCATTAAAATACAGTTTAATCTACAACCACTAATCTTTTAAAAATTAAATTTCTATAATTCTTACCAATTGTTAACCATTTATTTATAACAACAAAAATTGAAACATGACACAAATGCAATTTGATCATAATTTTATTTTATATATTTTTCTGTACTTTTCTGTAGGCTTAAAATATTTACCTGGTTTTTGTTCGTTGTTTTTTATTTTTATTTGTTAAAAAAAATTTTTTTTAAATATATTTTATTGATTTTTTACAGAGAGGAAGGGAGAGAGATAGAGAGTTAGAAACATCGATGAGAGAGAAACATTGATCAGCTGCCTCCTGCACATCCCTACTGGGGATGTTCCCACAGCCCAGGTACATGCCCTTGACCGGAATCGAACCTGGGACCTTTCAGTCCACAGGCCGACGCTCTATCCACTGAGCCAAACCGGTTTCGGCTGTTAAATATATTTTTATTGATTTCAGAGAAGAAGTGAGAGAGAGTGGGAGATAGAAACATCAGTGATGACAGAGAACCACTGATTGGCTACCTCCTCCACGCCCCCTACTGGGGATCGAGCCCACAACCTGGGCATGTGCCCTTGACCAGAATCAAACCTGGGACCTTTCAGTCCACAGACGGATGCTCTATATCAGCCGTGGGCAAACTACGGCCCGCGGGCCAGATGCGGCCCGTTTGAAATGAATAAAACTATTGAAAAAAAAGACCGTACCCTTTTATGTAATGATGTTTACTTTGAATTTATATTAGTTCACACAAACACTCCATCCATGCTTTTGTTCCGGCCCTCCAGTCCAGTTTAAGAACCCATTGTGGCCCTCAAGTTAAAAAGTTTGCCCACCCCTGCTCTATAAACTGAGCCAAACCAGCTAGGGATGTTTTTTATTTTTTAACTAGAGGCCCAGTGCACGAAAATTGTGCACTCTTGGGAAGGGGCCTGCCAGGAGGGCACTGAACTGCTTGCTGGCCTGCACCCTCTCGCAGTTCAGGAGCCCTTGGGGGATATCCGACTGATAACTTAGGCCCACTACCCACAGGGAGCGGGCCCAAACCGGCAGTCAGACATTCTTAGTGCTGCCCTGGAGGCAGGAGAGGCTCTCGCCACCACCACTGTGTTTGCCAGCTGTGAGTCTGGCTTCTGGCACACTGACCACCAGGGGGCAGCTCCTTCATTGAGCGTCTTCCCCCTGGTGGTCAGTGAGCATCATAGCGATCGGTAGTTCTGCCGTTCGGTCGATTTGCATATTAGCCTTTTATTATATAGGATTATTGTTGAAAGCATTACGTATGTTTCCTTTTCCCCCCCAATAATTCCTTCTAGCCCATCCCTGTGCTGTTGTGTTTTTAGTTTAAAAATCAATAGACGGTTGGACCATCTCAAATACATTTTCAATCAGTATGCCAATATTTTTTACTCTTGTACCAGTGGTTCTCAATTGAGGGCGATTTTCTCCCTAAGGGCATTTCACAATGTCTCAAGACATTTTTGGGTGGCCCAAATTGGTGGTGGAATGTTACTGGTATATAGTAGGTTGAGACAGGGATACTGCTAAACATCCTGCAATGCATAGAACAGCTTCCCCCAACAATTATCCAGCCCAAAAATGTCAATAGTAGTACAAGGTTTAGAAACCCTGCTCTATGCCAAGTCTGTTTCTATCATACTTTCCCTAATTTCTACTCTAGAAGTTCTTTCTTTCATTTTAATCTGTAAATGGCTTCAGTAACTATATCAATAAGTACTACATAAATTTCAAGTGGAAATAATTTAAAATTAGATATGTGTATACTTAGAAAACCACAGTATATTTTATTTAATTAAAGTCTTCACCAAAATGTTATGTTTTTTTCTCCTTTTTATTTAACCCTATATTTCTATCTATTCCTGGGAAAATGCTGGGATACTTAATAAACATTGTATAAAATTTTTATTTAATCTGTGTAAGAAGAGTCAGTTCTCTTTTAGCAATCAAATTTCTTTCAGCAATTTGGCCCAATAATAGTTTTTCCAGAAGTTGCCTTACCTTAAATCACCAAGGACAGTTGTTAAAAGGATTTATAACTAGATCTGTTTCTTAGAAATTCTGATTCATCACAATTAGAGTGAATCTCAGGATTTTCTTTTTTTTTTTTTTTTTTAATATATTTTATTGATTTTTTACAGAGAGGAAGGGAGAGAGACAGAGAGTTAGAAACATCGATGAGAGAGAAACATCGACCAGCTGCCTCCTGCACATCTCCCACTGGGGATGTGCCCGCAAGCAAGGTACATGCCCTTGACCGGAATTGAACCTGGGACCCTTCAGTCCGCAGGCCGACGCTCTATCCACTGAGCCAAACTGGTTTCGGCAGGATTTTCTTTTTAATAGCCACCCTAGGTGATCCTTTTGATTATACATGTTTGATAGCAAAACACTTCATTTGCAGAAGTCAAGAAGAGCAAGTACTAACATTCTTAAAAGTTTTTTTTTAATATATTTTTATTATTTTTTAAAATATATTTTTTATTGATTTCAGAGAGAAAGGGAGAGGGAGAGAGAGATTGAAACATTAATGATGAGAGAGAATCATTGATTGGCTACCTCCTGCACGCCCCGTACTGGGAATCAAGCCCACAAACTGGTCATGTGCCCTTGACCGGAATTGAACCCAGGACCCTTCAGTCCACAGGCCAATGTTCTATCCACTGAGCCAAACTAGCTAGGGCCATTGTTGGAAGTTTTCAACATTCTCAATAAGTTTTACTGCTTACCACCATTGGTTGTCAGGGTTGTTTTAAACAATATTGTAAATATTATTTTTACTCTATAATATGCAAAATGTTAATTGACTTGCTAATATGCTGCCCTTTGTCTTTTTTGTTTGTTTTTTAAAGCTGTTTGGTGTTTTTTGGGCTGCCTACAGTGCTGCTTCATTGTTAGTGGGTGAAGAATTCAAGACCAAAAAGCCTCTCCTGATTTATCCAATCTTTTTATTATACATTTATTTTTTGTCCTTATATACTGGAGTATGATCTAAGTCACATGTGAGTAGAAAAAGACAATGTTACCTTTGCGTGAAGGTTGGGAATTCTTGCTGAAGGGATTGAAGAAAAGCTGTTGCTGATAAAATTTTACATGTTCCAGATATAAAGACAGGTTTAAGGCTTTTTTAAAACAATATTTTGTTTTTGGATTTAATTAAGCAATTGCAGTTATCTGGATTTTTTTTTTTATCAGAATTCTAAATTCTGTTTAATTCTTCATATTCCAGTCAATAAAATATAAAAACATTGTGTTTTTAAGATTGTGTTGCTATTCTCCTAAAAATTTGCCCAAAGCACCTGGAATGGTAATTACACTTCACTTAAAGGGTAAATATGACAACATCCTGATAATCTAAAAGTGCAATTTTTTTCTTTAAAGGATTTCTCTTCACTGTAGATCTTGTAGATTTATATTTATATTTATACATATATATTTATGAAATAATTCTTATTAACAAAATATATTTCTGAATAGTGAAAAATGAAGATATTTTAAATCTGATGCTTAAAATTTTTTTCAATTTGGCCATTAATCTTTTTATTTATAAATTTAAATTTGTTTTTTAATTAATTTTAAAATCTCATACATGTTTCAGTATGTCCTTGTTAAAATTCTTAATAATAACAACTAAAACTAATTTTAACATATGTTGATATAAATTTGGTTTGTTTGGGTGTTTTTAAAAACCATTTTTTAATATCTATACATTAAAAGTTTCTGTTTATCTTCTGACTAAAGGAGCAAAAGGTATAATGGATAAGACATTCATTAAAATTATTAATATGTAGAAAAGCAGTAATATTTATAGCATCAGTAAATATTTTTAAGTGGTATTCCTAAGTCATAAAAGTTGCTTGAAAGAGACCTTTAAAATCTTGTGGTCCTAAACAATGTTACATGAAGTAGAAAAAAATAAGTGCTTCCTAGCTGTTTGTTTTGTGTTATAACACCTTGTCCTGTATTACTTGATATTTTAACAAGTATCAGGCACTCTAACAGATGTACAATATTTCCTAAGGGGGGAAATAGTAAGAAATTTTAGCTAGTGAAATTTTTGTTGCAAATAACTTCATAGACTTTATATCTACCTTTAATTAATATTACCTTGTAAAGTAGATAAAATATTTATGTTCATAAAATAGCAAATGCCTAACTATTAGCAAATTATTGTATTATTTGTTCTGTTCTGAGCTGGAAGAGTTAACTGCTGCCCTCAATATGATAACATGGCCACCTCTTGGTATGTTTTCCTTCAGCGATCTTTTCCATCAGGAAATACCCAGGAATTCTGAACTAGCCTGTAAATTAGCAAGATATCAAGCCCATCTCTCTCCCTTTTACCCTCTCCCCCTTGAAAAAAGAAAGAAAAAACTTACTTTGGGCTGCAGGAAAAGTGAGTCTCTACCTTTGAACCAGAATAATGTGGAAAATTTCATATGCTGATATTTTAAACAAGTTTAAGAAAACAGATTGGAAGCACCAGAGGGATGGAACTTCTGGAACCTAAATAATATGTTGTGAGGAAGGATCTATAGCTACAGAAGCAGTAACTGTAAATATTTGTCATACTGAAGGAATTCCTGAGGATTAATACATTGTTACACTGAATTATTATATTTGATGTCCATATTCTTGACCCTGGAATCTCTTCCTAAAAGCTTGAGGATCCATACTAGGGGATAGAATTTCACTAAGCAATAAGTCAAGGTACTTTAGGACAAAGTACATAAAAAAAGGGTTTAATATTTTTAAGCTATCATGTTTATTCATAATGATGTGAGATAAAATGAGGTATTTGTGTTCTAAAAAGGTTTTAAGAATAACTCATATAATCTTGTAAATTGCCCTGTTTGGGGTATATATAAATACAGTTTTAATGTTTCAAGCTCAGACAACATCTTCATATGTTAATGAGCAAAGCAGTTAAATCACATTGTCAGTTTGAAAACATGATTTGTAAATGTGTGCAAAATACAGTACTGCTACAACTAATAATAAGTTGACCATAACAATGTTCTCTCCTTGAATTTTTATATAGTGTTTTCTAAGTCATATTGATTTTAAATCATGATTTCCAACCTAATTATTTAGTTCATTAGTATTTCTAGAACAGAAATAGCCAATAGTCTCTTCTAGTGTATGTTTTAAGTATTAACAGCTATAGTAATCCTGATGAATGTTAGTCCTCAAAACAATTATGAGGCATATTTACTTCTGTTTCAAAAATTGATTGTAAAATAATTGAAATTTTTATTAAAAATCAAAGTCTATATATAATTTTCATTGTATTAAACATTGTTTAGGAAGATTTGTAAAGTTTTATGAACCATTTCTTATCCCTAAGGTCTTATAAAACAGTTTTATATGTAATAATGTATCTTTCCAAAAATTCCCCAAATGTTAATATGCTAGTACAGAGTTCTAAATGAGTGAAATTTGCATTGACTTAAAATGAGGTAGATATTTTTGTTTAAATAATGTTTAAAATTTAGTTTCTTTTAAAATTTGATGTAATAAAATGAATAAAATAATGCTTCTTCAAACTAACAAAAATAATATTTTTCATATTTAGCAAAACCAATAGAATATTTTAAAATGATTATTACTTATCTTTTATATTTTTATTAAGGCATATTTAGTTATTTTTAGACTTCAGGGAATTGTGACATGTTTGTTTTGCCTTTTTGTTTGTTTCTTTTTGTATGTGTCACATGTTTGTTAAAATATCTTACTTCCATACAGTTCTCTCTTTTTTTGGTATTTGAACAAGTTGCATTTATTGTTTTTCTCTTTGCAACAAAGGAGAACAACACTCAGGATGCAGAGCCATAGATTGTCTCATAGTGTTGAAAAAGACCTATTACAGGATTTAGATTTGTGTTAATATAATTCTTTCCGATTGCATGGCATGGCAGTCTGAAGTAGGTCTTAACAGAGCTAAAAATCGCCCTCAGAACTCTCTGCTCTGATATTTTAGTCACATAAACAAAATAATGGTATTTTATTATCCTCTTTCATAGATTGTTTCTTTAGTTGTTAAACCCTTGTATTATATCTTTGTACTACATTTTAATTTCCCATTAGAAACTGATTTACAAGAGCTCTTTTCCTCATGTGTATAATTTCCCGGCAGTAGTTTGTGTGTTTGAGAATCTGTTGCCACTTTTTAAATAAATCCCGAAATAATGATTTTGACATCAGTGAATACTAGACATTCTTACATCTTTGCACTTGAAATCATGATATTTTCTGAAGAAAGTTGCACTTTGTGAATACATTTACTTTTAACAAACTGGTATAAATTCTTAATCCTAGCATGTCTTTATGGGGTGTAATGGTCTGAAAAGAAATAGCTAAAAAAAATATTCCCTGTGCAGCCATATATAATTAAACATAAAGCTTAGGGTTAGGTCTCTCACTTAAATTTCTTTTGATATGCTGAGATTGCAATTTAAAGGTTAATTTAAGGAAAGATAGCAGAATGATTAAAATGGCATTAGTAAAAATAATTCCTTACTTACATTTTGTATTGGTAGTAATCCTAGTTTCAACTTTATTAATTTTCACCAAGATATCCACAAGTTTTTACTTTAAGATATTTATAGTTTTTTAAAAAACATGTTTATATTGATTTCAGAGAGAGAAAGGGAGAGGGAGAAATAGAAACATCGATGTGAAAACAAAACATCAATGTGAGAGCAAAACATCGATCAGCTGCCTCCTGCATGCCCCCTACTGGGGATTGAGAGTGCAACCCCATGCACCAGCAGGTCACTGGAATCGAACCAGTGACCTGCTGGTGCATGGGATGATGCTCAACCAACTGATCCACACCAGCCGGGCTAATTTATAGTTTGTAAGAGCTTGAAAAAAAAATCCTTCAGCACCCCTTCTGAATAGTTGAGTGGGATACTGGTGCTACCACTGAGATTTTTTTTACTTAGATGCAGTGAGTGTTCATAGCATCATTAGTAATATCCAAAATTGGAAACAACCCAAATAGTCAAATTATGTCACAAGAGAAAACAATAAGATTGCAAGAGCTATAACTACACGTAAGATTTTGGATGCTCTCAAAAACCTAATATCGAACAAAAAGGCCAGACACAAAAGACTATATGCTTTATGGATCTATTTATGTAAAGTACAAAAATAGGATCTTGGTTACTCTTAAATGGGAATGAAGTAACTGAAAGAGGGTACTTGGATTGGGGTTTTAAGATGCTAGTATATTCTGTTTCTTCATGTGGGTTGTGGTTTTGATCCCCGGTTGGGGCACATTTCTCTCTCACATGAATGTTTTGCTTTCTCACTCTCCCTTGATCCCTCCCTCCAACCCTTCCTCCCTTCTCTCTGTAAAATCAATCTCTCTCACATCAGTGTTCCTCTCCCTCTGCCTCTCTCTCAAATTAATAAAAAACATCATATCCTCAGGTGAGGAATTAAAAAAAAAAACACCACAAATTGTCAACACCATCTACTGTGCTGTTAATGTTAAATAAAGTCAAGGATTTTTAGGCATGAAATATTTAATAAAACTCATTAATATGGATTTATTGCAATTTAGATTTATGAGCTTACTCGTAAAACATCTATCAAAAACAAGAAAGAAAATAGTCATTACTGCAAAGCTTCAATTGTTACACATAAAAGTGTCTTAATAATTTACTTAAAAGGCAAAATATCACAATTTTAAAAAATAGTTTAATGACTGCCCGGCTGGTATGTGGTTCAGTGGTTGATCCTTGACCTATGAACTAGGAGGTCACTGATTCTGGTCAGGGCACATGCCTGGGTTGTGGGCTCCATCCCCACTGTGGGTCGTCTAGGAGGCAGCCATCAATGATTCTCATTTTAAGTTTAATGACTTTTGTTTTGTTTTGTTAATCCTCTGCTGAGGATATTTTTCCATTTTTTTTTTTTTTTTTTTTTTTTAGAAAGAGTGTAAGGGAGGGGGAGAGACGACAGAGCGACGTTGATTGTCTCCTGCATGCACCTTGACCAGGGCCAGGGATGAGTCTGCACCGTAGGTACGTGCCCCAGACCAGAATCAAACCTGGGACCCTTCAGTTCGCAGGCCAACATCTATCCAATGAGCCAAACTAGGTAGGGCAAAATAGTTTAATGACTTTCATTGATGTTGTGGAACTGAAGATAACATCTGGGGAAGATATAAAACCCTATTACAGGTGTTCATGAAAATGATTCCTATGAAAATGGGTGGGAGGCAGTTCCCTTTATACTTGATGACTGCCATCTTAGCCCAATCGTGCTTTTTCCGATTTGGAATCTGCAGCATTCTCGTGTGGTCTCCATTCTGACCTTGGTACCAAAGGGCCAGTACTTGAAACTGAGCCAGAAGTCACCCACGCGCATGTCTTGTTGGTTGGTATCTCCCAGCCTCACATAGTCCATGAGCTGCTCAGCATAGTCCCTCATCTTGTCCGTATGCGCCATCACCCCACAATGCTTTTCTGTCGCACTAGTCCTGTAAGCAAATTCCAAAACAGGTGGATGCGGAACTCGTGACCTGGGGAATTTGTGGCCAGGGCGATGGCAGCAGCCTGTTCCCTGCTTCTCCCCAACCCTGTGAGGCCAGAACTGAAAACTCAAGGGGAAACTCGGTTTTTCATTTGAATATACTATGACACATTTTAGACTTATAAAAAGGTATGCAGATTAATGCACTCGGAAACTGTGTCAAGGAATAAACAGCTTAAGAAGTAGAGCATTACTAGTAGTATTTACTTTGTGATCACATTTTCTTTCCCCAAATAAAACTGATTTTCCTAAATTTGGTGTTTTTCATTTCCGTGCACTTTGTTATAATTTTATTATTTATGTATATATTCTCAAGCAATATATGTAGTGTTTTTTATGTTTTAAATTTGTATGTCAATGGGATCTTCCTGTATATTTTCTTCTGCATCTTGCTTCATCTGTGGGCATACAGGTAGCTGTAAATTTATTCATTTCCACTGCTGTAGAGCATTTCTTTGAATGAATATATCATGTGTTATTTATTCACTCTCCAGTGGATGTGTTAGCATAGATAGCTGTTACAAAGGAGGGGAGCAGAGGAAATCAGGCATTATTAGGCATAATCACTTAAGGACCAGAAGCCGGTTGGCTTCTTCAGGAAGTTACAGCTTCACACACTCCCCAGGGAACCAGGAGCTTGTTCCTCCCAGGTCACTGGGGGAAGAGAGAAAACAATACAGGGGGAGGTAAGCCAATGTGCAGTAGGAACCTAGAAGGCCACCATGGAGGTATGTCAGTCTAACCTGGGAAAAGGATTAGATTGGATAAGAGACATAACCCGGAAAGATCTAGGAAATAGATTGGTTAAGGGGTGGCCCATCAGAGGCCTGGGAAATTGGTCCATTTGAAAAGGGTGCCAGGTCCTTCCCAAGCCTAATCAACCTAACAAAGAGCTTTCTCTTTTCCTGGGAAGCCAGTTGCCATGTTATGAGGACACTCAGAAGTGCTGTGGAGAAGGTAGGTGTATATGTTGAAGAATTGAGGCTTCCTGCCAACAGCCGTGGGATGGAGCCATCTTTGAAACAGATCCCTCTGCCCCAGTCAAGCCTTTATACAACTGCAGCCCCGGCCAACAGCTTGATTGCAACCTCATGAAAGACCCTGAGCCAGACTACTCAGGTGCCATTCTTTGGAAGGAGCATTGGCAAACAGCACACATAAGCAGCTTCTCAGGCTAATGGTTGAAAGGATGGAGGATGTTTATGCTGAAGAAAAGAAGACTGAGAATGGAAGAGGGCAGACAAGCTCCTTTCAGCTGTCAGAATGATTAAAATATGGAAACGGAAACAGACTATAATGCTCAAGGCAAAAAAAAGTAATGGGTATAAGCTACAGAACGTGAGCTCATGCTGGGGTAACTACAGCCAAAATTGTGTAAGTTTCTGTAAGAAGCAGGCAGAGGCTAGATAATCACCTGCAATGTTTGACGTTTTGGACTGAGCAGTACCATCATCAACTTTTGCCACTGTCCTATTAAAGTCCTTTAGAACATTGTTTTTCCTGTTCCAGGACACAGTTGAAGATTATGCATTATATTTAATTTAAATATCTTTTTAGTTTCCTTTTTTAAAAAAAGAGGGTAGATGTGTAGCCAGACTACCCAGGTTCCAATCTAGGTCTTATCACTTAACTGGGAGAACTTTGGCAAGTTACTTAGCTTCTGATTCTCAGTTTCTTCAACTATAAAATGAAAATAATAGAAGTAGTAGCTACTTCATAGGATTGAAATGATTAAATGTTAATATATGTATATGTATGCATGTGTGTATATGAACACAAGTATGTAGGTTCTGTTCATAGAGCTCAGGAGCAACAAGTGCACCTAACCCTGGATGTGGTTTCTAAATCTCATTTATTATTGAAAAGAACAGAGACTTGTTGAAGAAATGGTTGATTCCAGGACAGGGGCAGGGAAAATACAAGAAGAGCCTGGAGCATCTTTTTGTGTCAGAATCACAGGAACCTATTTGAAGGAGCTCTCATTGACGAAATCTGTAACAATTTGAACATCAAAATAAATAATGGAAACAAAGGAATATAACCCATTGAGTAAATAACAGGACCACAATGAGAGAGACAGATGGAGGAGAGAGGAGAGAGAGAGAGAGAGTGCCCACGAGCATGAAAGAGTTTTTAAGGTAGAAAGTCATGAAGAAATGATGAAATTAGAAAATTATTTGGTAACCATCATAGTAATAATTATGGATGCTAAAACTAGTGGGTGAAAGTTTGAAGAACAACAGTAACAAGATACCTATTAAGTACAAAAGATAAACTGATAACTTGGCAGAGACACCTGGCCAATACCACCTTAACCAATGTCAAACATAGTATCACAATAATGGGAGAAACCAAAATTATATGTCTCCTGAAGCATCACTTCTGTGGTATTTTTTAAAGGTTTTTTAATTGATTTTTTTAAAATATATTTTTTAATTGATTTTTTACAGAGAGGAAGGCAGAGAGATAGTTAGAAACATCGATGAGAGAGAAACATCGATCAGCTGCCTCCTGCACATCTCCTACTGGGGATATGCCCGCAACCCAGGTACATGCCCTTGACCGGAATCGAACCTGGGACTTTTCAGTCCGCAGGCCGACGCTCTACCCACTGAGCCAAACCGGTTTCGGCTAATTGATTTTTTTTAAAGAGAAGAAGGGAGAGGGAGAGATAGAAATAAATGTTTTCAAAGGAAAAAACATTAATCACCTGCCTCCTGCACCCACCCTCCCCCTTACTGGGGATCAAGCTTGAAACCTGGGCATATGCCCTGACAGGAAATCAAACGGGTGACCTTTTGGTGCATGGTACAGTGCTCAGTCACACTGGCTGTGTTTCTGTGGTATTTTTGGCAAAGAATACTTTCATTGTGGTGATAGTTTCATGGGTGAATGCATATGTGCAAATTTATCAAATTGTATACATTAGATATATGCAGTTTTTTAAATATCAATAAGGTGGAAAAAATTTTAAATTTAAACATATGTAAAAGAGCTTAGAATGTGCCTGACACATAATAAGGAATATATGTGTGTTTGCTGTTACCATAAGGATATACGAGAAGCCTACATGACGTGAAGATATAAGAAGGTGAAGGTAAAGAACATGAAGGTAAGTGACATGTTCCTGAGATGACCCAAGTCCCAGGAATCCCTGGACTCGTGATAGTTCACTTTAGTGTATAATGTAGCCTGGATTTTTTTTTTTTAACTCGGAAAAAATCTAAAAGCATATGATTTTTAAGTGGAAAGTAAAAAAATAGCATTTTATTTGGAAAGAATGGAAAGATTTTGTAGGCAGATCAGAAGCACACCATCTGGTTAACTCAAGAGAAATTCAAAGAGCTTAGATTTCACATTTTTATCAGCCATGCATGGTTTAAGATAGATCTCCCTAAGCTAAAAATATCAAATCATATTTGTTCTGCTATTTATGAGTTAGTTGAAAATGCCAGTCAACTGCAGTGCTAAAGACCCCATTTATCTTATCTAAGAACCAGAGTCCATTATGGTTTATATTTCTCAAGTTCAAATGTTCAATGGTGTGCAAAACAAATTCATCATATGAGAAATAGGCAAAGTTGACACAGTAGTAGTATCTCTAAAATTAAATTTTAATTCTTTAAATATGAGATTCTTATTTTTAAACTAGAGGCCTGGTGCATGGATTCGTGCTCTGCTGGCGTCCCTCGGCCTGGCCTGCGCCCTCTCACAATCGGGGACCCCTTGGGGGATGTCAGACTGCTGGTTTCGGCCCAATTTCCGCAGGCCAGTCCCAGAGACCCCACCGGTGCATGAATTTATGCACCAGGACTCTAGTATGCATATAAGATCTTTGGTTAATCTCTTCCCCTTCCTCCCTCCTCCCCTCTTCCCTCTGAGATTCATCAGTCTGTTCCATGTTTCCATGCCTGTGCCTTGAGCATCTGCCCCCTGGTGGTCAGTGTGCATCATAGCTGCCAGTTGGACAGTCAGACACTTTGCATATTAGCCATTTATATATAGAGATGATTCTTAACCAGGGACAATATTGCCCCCAGGGGATATTTTGCAAAGTGTGGAGACACTTTTGGTCCTCACTACTGGGAGTTGGGGGAGAGCATGTTACTGGCATCCAGTGATAGAAACCAGGGATGCTGCATAGGCAGCCCCCACAAGAGTGGATTATCTTATCTAAAATGTCAATACTGTCAATGTTGAGAAATCCTGGACTAAATGAAAACATTTTTTAAAATTTCTAGCATGCCGAAACCAGTTTGGCTCAGTGTATAGAGCGTCAGCCTGCGGACTGAGAGGTCCCGGGTTCGATTCCGGTCAAGGGCATGTACCTGGGTTGCGGGCACACCCCTGGTGGGGGATGTGCAAGAGGCAGCTGATCGATGTTTCTCTCTCGTCGATGTTTCTAACTCTCTCTATCTCCCTTCCTCTCTGTGAAAAATCAATAAAATATATTTAAAAAAAATAAAATAAAATAAAATTTCTAGCAGTTAAAGTGCTGCAAGGGGTGGAATAATGCTTCCAATCCTGTCGTCTTTTGTTTTTTGTTTTAATTTTTTAATTGATTTTTTTAGAGAGTGGGAGAGAGAGAGAGAAACATTGATGTGAGAGAGAAACAGTGATCAGTTGCCTCCCCCATGCACTTGGACTACGGATCAAACCTACAACCCAGGCATGTGCCCTGACCAGAAATCGAACCCCAGACCCTTCTGTGCTCAGGAGGATGCTCAACCATCTGAGCCACACCAGCCAGGGCTTCTAGTCCTGTCTTGATATAGAATATTATCATCTAGCCTCAATATATATATTTTTATTAGCACCACGCTCTAACCAACTGAGCTAACCGGCCAGCGGTAATATATATATTTTTAATCAATCAAAAATTTGTTCTGCTCTATGAGTATTTGTATGGTTTTGCCTTCATTTATATATGCACTAAAACTGAACTAGAACTTCATTACTATCTGCCTCATAAGAATTCCACCCTCATCTCAAAATATAGAAAAGGAGAAATTTATATACAAAATTAGAGATAAACTAGGTTACAGAATGAAGCCAATATTCACTAGAGGTTGAATAAAAAAGAGAACCAATTTTAGTGGCTTCTAGCATAATGAAAAATTTTAAAATTTAATAAAGACTATTAGGCAATCTCATTAAAAAGAAAAAATTCAAATGATACTCAAAACACAAATAAGAATTCAGCCCTGCCAGGGTTCACACACTGTGCAAATCTTTAAAGCTGCTCAGGCCATAACTACTTGTCCTGACAAACTGTGGGGATGATAAGTCTCTCCCCATCCTCCTGCTTATTTTGTGCTTGAGGAAAACAATGTTGCAGGAAGTTATCCCTGCTCTGCTCCCCAGGAGCATCATCTTGAAGGTGCACCCATGGCCCCTGTTAAAACGGAGAAGATATGAACTGCTGAGAGCTCCTCTACACCGCTTGGTTGTATTTCTTTCTAGCAAATAATTGTCCACAAAACTTCCATCAGTCTGTGGCATAACCTTGGGTTGTCTGATTGGTTTGAAAATCATGTTTAATGCGTTATGTTCCATGACTACCTCATCTATCTAGAAATCCTGAAGTGAGAAACAAGTGCTAATTGCTTAGAGTGCACAATGGTTAAAGAAAAAACAAAGTATTAATACTCTTTATATTGATATGCTAAAGAAAAAAAGATTATTATATCTAAATTCAATCCAACTTGGTTCTTTGTTTTTATTAGCTGTTTTAAGAAATTAAGTTAGCCTGGCCGGCGTGGCTCAGTGGTTGTGCATTGTTCCTATGAACCAGGAAGTCATGGTTCAATTCCTCATCAGGGCACATGCCTGGGTTGCTGGTTCCATTCCCAGTGGAGGGCATGTAGGAGGTGGCCAATCAATGATTTTCTATCATCATTGATGTTTCTATCTCTCTCCCTCTCCCTTCCCTTCTGATTTAATAAAAAAATAAAGTAAAAAAATTGAGTTAATATTTAGTAAAAAAAGAAAAGAAAAGAAAATTGCCAATCCAGAGGACTTATAATGAAACTACTGACCCAGTGCACAGATTCATGCACATTGAAAGGAAATTAATTAGAAGGTGGCCAGCAGGGATGGGACTGGGCGAGAGGGGCCAGACATGAACTGGAGTCAACCTCCCACAGTCCCTCCCCAGCCAGCCACACCTGGGGTGGCGCCGTGGCTCGAAGGGCATCTGCAGAGTGAGCAGGGTCCCTCCAGCAGGTGGGGTCTCTGGGCCTGGCCTGTGGGGGTCAAGCTGAAACTGGCCCTCTGACATCCCCTGAGGGGGCCTGGAGTGTGAGAGGGCACTCTGCAAAGTTGCTGTTGTACAATGTGTGGAACGCAAATGCAAGTGTGCAGTAAACCAGATTCGGGGCCAACAGTGCCCCAGCAACAACATAACCCAAGGCTGAAGGTGGAATCGCAAGGCCCTGCGAGGACTCTGGCTACCTCAGTCACTGCCAAGTCACTGCAGCTCAGCAGCTCCTGTTTTGAGTGTTTGCCCTCTGGTGGTCAGTATGCATCATAGCTACTGGTCGGATGGACACTTAGCATATTAGCTTTTTTTAAAAAATATATTTTTATTGATTTTTCACAGAGAGGAAGGGGGAGGGATAGTGAGTTAGAAACATCAATGAGAGAGAAACATCGATCAGCTGCCTCCTGCACACTCCCTTACTGGGGATGTGCCTGCAACCAAGGTACATGCCCTTGATGGGAATCAAACCTGGGACCCTTGAGTCTGCAGGCCGACGCTCTATCCACTGAGCCAAACCGGTTAGGACAGCATATTAGCTTTTTATATAAATAGACTAGAGGCCCGGTGCACGAAATTCATGCATGGGTGCGATCCTGAGGCCTAGCTAGCGATCGAAGTGCGAGTGTCTGCATGGATGGGCAGGTCCCAGCTGACCTCTGGGCCCTGGGCAGCACCTGGGCCCTCGCACACAACCCTCTGCCTGAGTCATGGCTCCCAAGTCCCCAGGCAGAGATGCAGTGAGTGCGATTGGACGCCATGGGTCAGGGCTCAGTGTGGGCCTCTGGGATGCCCAGCGGTCCTTCATGGAAGCAGGGTGGGCAGCGCGCGCTCTCCTGGCCAGCCTTGCAGACCTGCTCCTGCTTGAACCCACAGGGAGCCTGACCGGCCCCTGCAGTCCTGGTGGGTGCAGCCTGGCTTACCTGAAAGAGACCATGCGGATGCAGGGCGGGCTCCTTGCAGGCACCCAGCACTTGAGTGCAGGGGCTTCCCTATTGTTTGAGCCCTGGCATTCTGGGGGAGAGTAGCAGGGGGAGTGAGAATGAGCTCAGTGGATACCCCGCATTCTCACTGCACCTCTGTCCCTGTCACCCCCACCCCAGGTAGTTGGCGAGAGGTCAGAGCCCCCTGCCCTGTCCCCACAGGAGGTTGTTCACTGCCACCCACCCCCAGTTCCTGTCGCAGCCTGAGGCCCCAATCAGGTGATCAGGGCCTGCTGGCTGCTGGTTGCCATCTGCAGGACAATTGGTAGGGGTCAGGCCTCCTGCCCAGCTCCCTCAGCTCCTGGGAGTCGGTCAGTGGCCCCGCCCCCTGCTGCCACTGGTGGCCCCCCGCTTGCACCTGCCTTGGCCTGGTGCCGCCTGCTCACCTGTTTCACCATCCTGCTGTAGTCCTGCTCATGGGGGCCAGCAGCGCCTCTACTGCTGCCCACTGCCAGCGCCGTGTAGCTGACACTGCCATGTTCTGCGCCGCCCCCTGGTGGTCAGTACATGTCATAGCGAGTGGTCCAATTCCTGGTTGAGGGGTCAATTTGCATATTAGGCTTTTATTATATAGGATACCACAGCCCCAATGCCATTCTTTCTCCACTCCTCATCCCAGTACTGCTTCTCAAGGGCAACTCATTTATTTTTGTTTTTTAGGTAGTCCTCTTTATAGCTTGGAATAATATCCCTATGTTAATATTTCTTGCTCTATCAATTATAGACATTTACTCCTACCTCTGAAATGTGAGAATTTAACTGCTTAAGCTTTTCTCTCGCTCCTATCCATTTTTGGTAGTTTTTTTTTTTTTTATAAGTTTCTTCCCTTTTTTTAAAAAAAATATATTTTATTGATTTTTCAGAGAGAGGAACGGAGGCAGAGAGAGAGTTAGAAACATCGATGAGAGAGAAACATCGATCAGCCGCCTCCTGCACATCTCCCACTGGGGATGTGCCCGCAACCCAGGTACATGCCCTTGACCGGAATCGAACCTGGGACCCCTCAGTCCGCAGGCCAAAGCTCTATCCACTGAGCCAAACTGGTTTCGGCCCATTTTTGGTAGTTCTATTATCTTTAGTTATTTTATTGGAAGTCTTCATAACTTAAAATTAGATATACTCCTGTTTCTTGTTCTTCAGCTTTATTGTAGCAGCTCTTGTCTCCCCAACATATGGTGAAGCCATTGCCACACCCTCTTTCCCTTCTCCCCTCTCTTCTCCCACCCAGCCTCTGTCGGCTTCACTTTTGCTTTCTGTCTTTTAATTTGATGACATCAAGATTCATGACAGCAGCACTCTGTTCTGTTGCTATAAATAAATAGTCGATGTTTTGTCTATAACTAGTTCTGAACTTTGAATGGCAGTCAGCAACCTTTGCTTTATTATCACTATGTAAATATTAGTGCAGGGACAGTTGCCGCGCCAGGACATTTCTTTCCTGTTTCATGGGTCCACTTTTTGACCCCTCAGCCCCCAAGAGAGAATGCCACTTTCCTTAAATTCCATTAGTTGTTTATAATCAAGACATATTTTAGTTTGCTTCATGTCTGGACTATAGCTCTCTTGTGATTTTTTTTCTTACAAATTCCAATTGCCTTTCTTTTTTCCCTACTGAAAAGAATACGTGCCTCCTTTCTCCATCTCCAGCATGAAATGCAGTCCATTTCCATTGTTGAATACATGCTCCGTGGAGCCCCCTGGCTTTGTCCTGTGGAGAAAGATGGCTTCTAGCCCTGCTGCAGCTTGGCATTCTTCGACACTGGGTTGACTGCTGTGTTCTTGTTTCCCATGTCTTCTTCTTTCTTGATTTTTGCCCTTGTTTTGCTGGCATACATCCAAACATTTTCATCAAAACAAGAGTTCCTTGTTTTCTAATTGAGATCATGTTCTTGACTCTCCTTTCTGGGGGGGAAAAAAAGTGATATGCACCCAAGTGAATTCCTTTTTCTTTTTTTAAATATATATTTTTATTTATTTCAGAGAAGAAGGGAGAAGGAGAGAGAGAGAAACATCAATGATGAGAGAGAATCATTGATTGGCTGCCTCCTACACATCCCCCAATGGGGATGAAGCACACAACCCGAGCAGGTGCCCTTGACTGGAATTGAACCCGGGACCCTTCAGTCCACAGGCCAATGCTCTATCCACAGAGCCAAACCAACTAGAACCCAAGTGAATTTCTTGTACTTATCTTCCAACTTTTTTCTTAGATCCCATGCAAGAAAAGCACCAATATGCTTTTTAAGGTAGTTGTAATGTTAATTCTGTAACTTAGAACAACCATTGGTTCTCTATATGGTGGACTAGTTATCCAAATAAAATGGAGAAACCTACTATGTATTTTATAGCATGTAAGTTGTCAGTTCTTATAGAGATTGAGTTTTAGCCTGATTGATTTTGTCAAATGGTCTTGAACAATATTTTCCAATAACATAGATTGACTCAATGTAAGGGTGTTATAGAAACACTAGGGGCCTGGTGCACGAAATTCGTGCACTGGGTGTGTGTGTGGGGAGGAGGGGAGTGTCCCTCAGCCCAGCCTGCCCCCTCTCACATACTGGGAGCCCTCAGGCGTTGACCCCCATCACCTTCCAATCGCAGGATCGGCCCCTTGCCCAGGCCTGACGCCTCTGACAGAGGCGTCAGGCCTGGGCAGGGGACCCTCATTTCCCCCCATCACTGGTTCTGCCCCCAGCCCAGGCCTGATGCCTCGGTCAGAGGCGTAGACGCCCAACACCCTCCGATCGCCTGATCGGCCCCTTGCCCAGGCCTGACACCTCCACCAGAGGTGTCAGGCTTGGACAGGGGACCCCCATCTCCCCCTGATCACTGGCTCTGGCCCCCGCCCAGGCCTGAGGCTTCTGGCCCAGGAATCATGCCTGGGCAGGGGACCCCCATCTCCCTCTGATCGCTTGCTCCACCCCCCGCCCAAGCCTGACGCCTCTGACCCAGGCTTCAGGCCTGGGCAAGAGGACCATCATATCCCCCCAATCCCCGGCTCCGCCCCCCACCCAGGCCTGATGCCTCGGCCAGAGGAGTTGACCCTCATCACCCTCCGATCACCAATCACCGGATCGGCCCCTTGACCAGGCCTGAGGCCTCTGGCAGAGGTGTCAGGCCTGGGCAGGGGACCCCCAGCTCCCCGCGGTTGCAGGCTCTGCCCCTGCCCAGGCCTAACACCTCTGGCCTAGGCATCTGGCCCGGGCAGCAGGGACCCGCAGCTGCAGCGGCCCCGCGATCGTGGGCTTCGCTTTAGGCCCAGGCAAGGGGCCCCTAGCTCCCGGGACTGCCAGCTTCGACCCTGTCCAGCTCCCATCGCTGGCTCCACCCCTACTTCCTGCTATCACTGGCCAGGGCGGCAAAGGCGTCTGATTCTCCGATCATGGCTGGGGGGCAGGGCAAAGCGGCTCTTAGCTCCCCCCTGGGTTTCTGATCACTGTCAGTGGCAGGGGGCTTCTTCCTGCTTTCCCTTTCGCCTCCCTGCATTGTACCTACATATGCAAATTAACCGCCATCTTGTTGGCAGTTAACTGCCAATCTTAGTTGGCAGTTAATTTGCATATAGCCCTGATTAGCCAATGAAAAGGATATCGTCGTACGCCAATTACTATTTTTCTCTTTTATTAGATAGGATTGTAGCTATGTAAAGAAAATACCTGCCCTAGCTGCTTCTGCTCAGTGGATAGAGCGTTGGCCTATGGAGTGAAGGGTCCCAGGTTTGATCCCGGTCAAGGGCACATGCCTGGGTTGTGGGCTCGATCCCCAGTAGGGGGCGTGCAGGAGGCAGCAGATCAATGATGCTCTCTCATTATTAATGTTTCTATCTCTCCCTTTCTTTTCCTCTCTGAAATCAATAAAATATATTTTAAAAATATACAACTAAATAAATGTATTTTTTAAAAAAAGAGAAAATACCTAACTTATAACCAAAATTTTTATTTTTAAATAATGGACATGAGATAAACTGTTATTTAGCCTGAAGAATTTAAGCATATTTTAATGTTGCAAATGTTTTTGTTTTTAATTGATTTCAGAGAGGAAGGGAGAGGGAGAGATAAAAACATCAATGATGGTAATCATTGATTGGCTGCCTCCTGCACTGTCCCATACTTGGAGTCGAGCTCATATCCCGGAATATGCCCTGACTGGGAATCAAATCGTGACGTCCTGGTTCATAGGTCAACATTCAACCACTGAGTCACGCCGGCTGTGCTGTTGCAAATGTTTTAAAAATACTGTTTCTTGCCCAATCAGTTTGGTTTAGTGGATGGAGCATCAGCCTGCAGACCAAAGGTTCGTGGGTTTGATTCCAGTCAAGCGCACATACCTTGGTTGCAGGCTCCTCCCCGGCCCCAGTCCTGGTCAGGGCTTGTGCAGAAGGCAACCAATTAATGTGTTTCTCTAACTTTGACGTTTCTCTCTGTCTTTCCCTCTCTCTTCCACTCTCCCTAAAAATCAATGGAAAAATATCCTTGGGTGAAGATTACCAAAAACAAACAAAAAACTGTTTCTTAGAATATTGATTTTTAAAAATAAATGTAACTTAGAATAGGCTGGATTTGGGAGCCTGGGACTAAAGGCATATAAAGTTTGTGGCTTTTGAAAGGCATCTATAATCCCAGGAATCTTTTTTTTTAAATATATTTTTATTGATTTCAGAGAGGAAGGGAGAGGGAGAGAGAGATAGAAACATCAATGATGAGAGAGGATCATTGATTGGATGCCTCCTGCACTTCCCCCACTGGGGATGGATCCCACAATCCAGGCATGTGCCCTTGACTGGAATCAAAGCTTGGACCTTTCAGTCAACAGGCCTACACTCTACCCACTGAGCCAAACCAGCTAGGGCTGCTTTTTTGTTTGTTTCTGTTCTGCTTGGTTTTTGTTTTTGTTTTTTTTAGATTTAATTGAGTATAGATAGGTATTTATTGCCATTTTAATGTTCATATTTTTTTATCTTTTCTTCTTCTTCTTCCTTCTTCCTTCTTCCTTCCTCCCTCCCTCCCTTCCTCCCTTCCTCCCTTCCTTCCTTCCTTCCTTCCTTCCTTCCTTCCTTCCTTCCTTCCTTCCTTCCTTTTCTTCTTCCTCCTCCTCCTCCTCCTCCTCCTCCTCCTCCTCCTCCTCCTCCTCCTCCTCCTCCTCCTTCTTCTTCTTCTTCTTCTTCTTCTTCTTCTTCTTCTTCTTCTTCTTCCTTTCTTTTGTCTTTCTTCTTCTTTTTCCCTTTAACATTTCTTGTAATACTGGTTTGGTGGTGATGCACTCCTTCAGTTTTTGCTTTTCTCAAAAGTTCTTTATCTGTCCTTCCATACTAAATGATAGTTTTACTGGGTCAAGTAATCTTGGTTGTAGGTCCTTGCTTTGTATCATTTTGAATATTTCTTACCAATCCTTTCTGGCCTGCCAAGTTTCTGTAGAGAAATCAACTGACGGTTTTATGGGAGCTGCCTTGTAGGTAACTAACTGCTTTTCTCTTGCTGCTTTTAAGATTCTCTTTTTGTCTTTAACCTTTGGGACACAGCCAATCGATGTGTCTCTCTCACATTGTTGTTTCTCCCTCTCCCTACGTTCCTTCCACTCTCTCTGAAAAGCAATGGAAAAAATATCCTGAGGTGAGGATAAAAAAAAATCCAGCTCTTCAGAAATTGATTCACACTCTGGCTGGTGTGGCTCAATTGGTTGGGTGTCACACCTCCTTCCACACACCAAAAAGTTGCCAGTTTGACTCCTGGTCAGGGCACATGCCTGGTTGCAGGCCCAATCCCCAGTAGGGGGCATCCAGGAGGCAGCCAATGGATGTTTTGCGCTCTCATCAGTGTTTCTCTTTCTCTCTTCCTGGTTTGTCCTCTCTCTCAAAAAATCTGTTTGTTTTTTTTTAAATCTTTAAAAGAAAGAAACTGGGTCACAAATGTAAAAATTTAGCTCCAGAGGGGAAGTTATGCCACATGCTGAGAAACTTGGAATAAAGCAGCAAAGCCAGAGGACTACTGAATATGTACTCTACATATCTTATTAGCCTGGGGTTAGGGTTGGAATCTCAATGAAAGGGCAGGTGCCAGGAGCAAGGGGGAGGGGAAGTCAAGTCTGTTGATTGCATCAGCCAGGGTTCAGTGCAGGAAACAGAAAGCATTGGAAGTGTTTTGAGCCTGAAGGGATTTGTTGTACGTATTTTTGTGCTTAGAAAATCTTTGAAAGGGTTGAAGGATCAGGGTCTAGGCTGGGACTTCAGGAATGAGTCCTAGAACAATGCAGAATTGACTCACCAGGAGAATGCCATCAGAGACCACTACCAGGAATGACTGAGTGCAAGACCACATTATCATTGTAACTGGACATCAATGAGTTTGCGCTGTCTGTCACTACTTGAGCCAATTAAGCAGAGACGGAGTTGAATCATATATGAGCATTTATTCCAATACTGCTGGCAGTATGGGAGAGCAGCAGGTCATCCACAAAGATCTGCTCTGTAGCCCACACCTAAACCAGCTTCTTATATAGGATAGGACAAAGATTACAATGGGAAGTATAGATACAGGCATGGGGGAGTAGGAGGCTGGGGTGGGACTGTTTTGGGCAGCAAGGTTATCAATCTTTCCATGATAATAAGCAGTTCTGGGATGAGATTGGATCGCATTCCAAGGCTGACTCCCAGGTCCCGGGGTCATACAACTTCTAGCCAGGTTAGAATGGCCTTTCTTTAACCAGAACAAGGCAATCACAATTAACAGAGCATGAGTATATTTTCAATAACTATAGCTAGTTCCCAATATTCATTGCCCCTAACACCATGATGCCTTCCAGGGTTC
Organism: Myotis daubentonii; assembly: GCF_963259705.1. NCBI lineage: Eukaryota > Metazoa > Chordata > Mammalia > Chiroptera > Vespertilionidae > Myotis > Myotis daubentonii. Next base: position 65,031,380 of record NC_081851.1, on the reverse strand, counting down.
AAGAATCGAACATGGTTTCTGTTGCCACAGTAACTGTGTTATAGGCAGCAGGAACAGCACCAAGTGTTAGACTGGTGGGGTTCAACTGAACCTGGGTTCAGCAACCCCGGTACATGAGTTCTGGCTAGGAAAGAAGAATTCAGAGCCAAGACTCAAAGCTATAAGAGAACATTTATTTGGAAAATCATAGAGGTGGAAGAAGTAATATGTAAAAGAAATGGGCTTAGGAAACAAATAATAGAGACAGAGGAAGGGCCATAGGAGCTTGGAAGTGAGGAAGGTAAGGGTAATGTGCTTGGGGGGCTTGAGGGGCTTGGGGGACGGAGAAGGGGAAGGGAAAGGCAAAGGGAAAGGGAAAAGCATGGGTGTGCCCACTGGAGGGAGAGTGCACTGGCTCCTCCTCCTGAGGGTTCTAAGGGTAGAGATTTTAGGGGAGGTCCCAGCGAAGATCTAATTGTAATATTCAGCAGTTTTCCAGGTGTGTCCTTTCAGGGTCTAGGGTTCCATTGATTGATTGGTCAGCTCCAGGGCAGGGGGTCATTATTCAATGTAGCTGGTCCTGAGGTCAGCCTTGGTGTTACTTGTCTGGTTTTGCTGCTTTTCTGGGCTTGGAGCTGAAATACAACTGAAGCTTTGATGTTATCTCTCTGAAGGAAAGGTCAGAGGACCAGTAATATGTAGAGGAGGAAAGGTCACCCTGGGGGTGAGGTCCCACTCTACAATTGTCCTTTGCTAGTACCCAGGGCTTTCCACCCTGGTGACCTTCTGTACCTGGCCCTAATGTCAGCTAGTGGCTAGATGCTGTGCAGGGGTACTGAATTCAGGAGCAAACATTTTTCTATGATGTTTACAATCACTATAGTTTTTTTTTTTTTTTTTTATATTTTATTGATTTTTTTACAGAGAGGAAGGGAGAGAGATAGAGAGTCAGAAACATCGATGAGAGAGAAACATCGATCAGCTGCCTCCTGCACATCTCCTACTGGGGATATGCCCGCAACCCAGGTACATGCCCTTGACCGGAATCGAACCTGGGACCTTTCAGTCCGCAGGCCGACGCTCTATCCACTGAGCCAAACCGGTCTCGGCAATCACTATAGTTTTGATTTACTTTTAACTGTTAGTGCCTTATTGCTCCAATTTTTCTCTTTTCAGAAAACTGATTTTGTGAATAGGTAATATATTCCTAATCTTGTACACATGCCATGTCACAAGTCTTCAGGCATATCCATTGGATATCCCCAGATGTGGAATTGCTGGTATGTAAAAAAGGACATGGACTGGCCAGCGTGGTTCAGTGGTTGAGCACCGACCTATGAACCAGGAGGTCATGGTTCCATTCCCTGTCAGGATGCATGCCCGGGTTGTGGGCAACATCCCCAGTAGAGGGCATGCAGGAGGCAGTCAATCAGTGATTCTCTCTCATCATTGATGTTTCTATCTTTCTCTCCCTCTCCCTTCCTCTCTGAAATCAATAAAAACACATACCAAAAAAAACCCAACAAAAACATGGGCTAGAAATGATGAGGAAGACCCAGAGGCATTCAGACACTCTGCAGAGTAAGTCACCCTAATGTGCTTCGATTTGAGTCACTCTGTGGTGGACCCTAGGACCTTGTGAAAACCAGGTTTCATTTGCTTGCTTGTCCCTTAAGTTTCCATCCAATTTACTAAGATAAACTTTTCCTTTAAAATTAAAGTAAAATTTCCTTTTGTAGGACAGTTTAGCGATATCTATCAAAATAAACAATGCATGTTCACTTCACCCAGCAATTCCGCTAGAATCGCCATAATATCTAGCAATAGTATCTGGTTGAAAAACATTATGGCCCTAACCTGTTTGGTTCAGTGGATAGAGGGTTGGCCTGCAGAATGAAGGCTCCAGGTTTGATTCAGGTCAAGGGCATGTACCTTGACTGCAGGCACATCCCCAGTAAGGGGTGTGCAGGAGGCAGCTGATCAATGTTTCTCTCTTATCAATGTTTCTAACTCTCTATCCCTCTCCCTTCCTCTGTAAAAAATCAATAAAATATATATTTAAAAAACCATTATGGTTCATGTAGTCAGCGGTTTACTGTTAGCTGTATAAAAGAATGAGGCAGCTTTTCATAAACTGATATAGAGAGATCTAGAAACATCATTAATCAAAGAAGCAAGCTGCAGATAATTATGTATAGTATGCTTCTAATTGTGTTATAATAAAGAGGACAACATATATACTCAAATTTGATTGTAAATGAATATTTAAAATGTCTAGAAATGATAAATACAAACCTAAGAACAGTGGTTAACTGTTGGTAGAAGACAAAGAAAGCCAGGCAAATGGAAGAGTGAAGAAAAGGATAAAGGGAGGGAAGGAAGGAGGGGGAGAATTGATTTTTTTAAAAGAAGTATAGCCCTAGCTGGTTTGGCTCAGTGGATGGAATGTCAGCCTGCGGACTGAAGGGTCCTGGGTTCGATTCCGGTCAAGGGCACGTGCCCAGGTTGTGGGCTGGATCCCCAGTAGGGGGCATGCAGGAGGCAGCTGATCAATGATTCTCTCATCATTGATGTTTCTCTCTCTCTCCTTCTCCCTTCCTCTCTGAAATCAATAAAGATATTAAAAAAAAAAGTATAAAATACACCTTAAGTAAAATAATACAGAGGACAGTATACTGAGAAACCCAACATTCTTCCAAAACCTCTGGAAATGTCTATGGTGCCCAAATATTTTCTAGTTGCCTTGGTCTTTGAGTTCTTGTTTCTGCTGATTTTTCTTTTTCCTTTACTTTCTTACCTCCTGTGTGGTAGTGTCCTTTTGCAGTCTTTTTTTTTTTTAAAATATACTTTTATTGATTTCAGAGAGGAAGGGAGAGGGAGAGGGAGAGCTAGAAACATCAATGATGAGAGAGAATCATTGATTGGCTGCCTCCTGCACACCCTCTACTGGGGATTGAGCCCACAACCCGGGCATGTACCCTTGACCGGAATTGAACCTGGGACCCTTCAGTCTGCAGGCCAATGCTCTATCCACTGAGCCAAACTGGCTAGGACTCCCTTTGCAGTCTTATGTCACAGCTGTACATCATGGTGTTTTATTCGATTTCCAAAGCACCACCACAGGCTGTCTGTAGCACACCTTTACTCATGGGGGTACATTATAGTACATTATGGCCCAACAAACAACCTCAACTTGGATCCTGTTCTTAAAAAGTTCCTCAGCCACTCCCTCCTATGACTGCCTCTCCAAAAAGAGCCTTGAAGTTGGATACTTATCTCCTCTTTGACCTTCTCCCCTGTCCTCTGGTGTCACTCCCCCAAATTTCTGAATTTCTTAGGCAATGAATTTTGGCTCTTTTTGCCTCAGTCCATTCCAGAGGGCCTTAACCAACCATTAAGGATGTGTGTGTGTGTGTGTGTGTGTGTGTGTGAACTTTTTGTTTTGAAATGATTTTATACTTACACTACAGTTGCAAAAACAATCCCTAAAGTTCCTGTTTTCCCTAATGTTAATATCTTGTGCAACCATAGTGCATTTATCAAAATCAGGAAATTAACATCAGTAAAATATTATTAACTACATGACAGACTTTGTTTGGATTTCATCAGATTTTCTGTTACTGTCCTTTTTCTGTTCCAGGATCCAGCATTGCATTTAGTCATGACTCCTTAAGTCTTCTCCAATCTGTGATAGTTCCTGTCTTTCCTTGTCCTCGTGACCTTGAAACTTTTAAAAAGTATAGTTATTTTGTAGAATGTCTCTTAGTTTAGATCTGTTTGGTGTTTTTCCCATGGTTAGATGGAGGGTATGCATTTTTATTCTTTTTAATTAAAAAAAATATTTTTTATTGATTTCATAGGAAGGGAGAGGGAGAAACATTAATGATGAGAGAGGATCATTGATTGGCTGTCTCCTGTACGCTTCCCACTGGGGATCGAGCCAGCAATCTGGGCATGCCCTGGAATCAAACCGTGACCTCTTGGTTCATAGGTCAACAGTCAACCACTGAGTCACACTGGCCTGGCTGCAGTGAAATAGTCAGTCAGGTGGCGATGACTTCAATCTACGAAGAGTCATTGAAAAAAACAGTACCTCCTAAATATGTATTAACTTCATAAGCCTAATTTTTTGCACTAGATGCAATATTTGGAGCTAACATGCTATTGTTCCCCCTGACAGCATTTTCCTCCTATAAATCATCAGATGCATATCCCAAATATACCATCCTGTAACAGCCCTAGCTTTGGCCTCTTCCCAGGACACCAAGATATCACTGAGATGAAACAAAACTGTACCTGGAAAAATTGGGGGCGGAGAGACCCTATCCCTTCTTAATGATGAGGGAAAAATGTGGATTTTGTTCCTCTTTTATTCTGACAGTAAAATTTTAAAACCTTGAAAAAATTAACCATTTTAATACACTTTGTTAGAACAGTTTTAGATTTACAGAAAAATTGAGCATATGGTACAGAGAATTCCTATACCCCTTTCCCTGCACTCAGTTTCCCCTATTATTATTATTTATATATTTTCATTGATTTCAGAGAGGAAGGGAAAGGGAGAGAGAGGTAGAAGCATCAATAATGAGAGAGAATAATTGATTGGCTTTCTTCTGCACACCCCAGCCTGAGGATTGAGCCTGCTACCCGGGTATATGACCTGACCGGGAATTGAACCACGACCTCCTGGTTCATAGGTTGACGCTCATCCACTGAGCCATGCTAGCTGGGTTAATAATAGTTTCCCCTATTAAAGTCCATAGTTGACACTAATGTTCCCTCTTTGTGAGTACTTTCTATGAGTTTTGACAAATGCAGAATATCATGTATCTACCATTATAGTATCACACAAAAATAGTTTCACTGCCCTAGAAATCCTATCCTCCACCTAGTTATCCCTTCCTCCTTCCCACAAATTGCTGGCAACTACTTATTTTTTTACTATCTCTATTGTTTTCCTTTTCCAGAATGTCATATATTTGGAATCAGAGAGTATACAGTTTCTTCAGTGAGGCTTCTTTCACTTCACAATATGCATTTATGTTTCCTCCATGCCCTTTACAGCTTGATAGCATATTTCCTTTTATCACTGAACAATAATCATTTTTATGGATGTACCATAGGCTGTTTCTGCAGTTACTTATTTAAGGACATCTTAGTTGCTTTGGCAATTATGAATAAAGCTGCTGTAAATATTTGTTTACAGATTTTGTGTGGATATAATTGAATATTTGTGTACAGTTGACAAATTGTCTTCCAAAGGGGCTGTACCATTTTACATTACCAGCAATGAATGAGAGTTCCAGTTGCTTCACATCCTTACCAGCATTTGGTATTGTCAGTTTTTTCGATTTTAGCCATTCTAATAGGTGTGTAATGGGTACCATCTTAACCATTTATTTTTTTTATAAACATGTTTTTTTTTAAAAAATATATTTTTTTATTGATTTCAGAGAGGAAGGGAGAGGAACAGAGAGATAGAAACATCAGTGATGAGAGAGAATCACTGATGGCCCACACTGGGAATCGAGCCACAACCTGGGCATATGCCCTGACTGGGAATTGAACCATGATCTCCTGGTTCATAGGCAGATGCTTAACCACTGAGCCACGCAGGCTGGGCCCCATCTTAGCTGTTTTTAAGTGCACAGCTCAGTGGCATTAAGAACATTTACATCCATCCACAGGATTCTTTTATCTAGCAATATTAAAACTCTACCTTTTAAACAAAGACTCTTCATTCTCTCCGCTGTCTCTATGCATCTGGCTACTCAAGTCTTCATAAAGTGAATCACACCGTGTTCCCCTTAGTGTCTGGCTTCTTTAACTTGGCATAATGTCCTCGGTCCGTCCACATGGTTACTGATGGACACCTGGGTTCCCACCGCACCTTAGCTATTGGGAATAACGCTGCTCTGAACAGGGGTGTACACATATATTTGAGACTCTGCTTTCAATTCTTTTGAGTCTATATACCCACAAGTGGAATTGCTGGATCATATAGTAATTCTATTTTACACTTTTTGAGGAACTGCTGTTTTCTATAGCAGCTGTACCATCTACTCCCACCAACAGTGCGCAAGGGTTCCAATTTCTCCACATTGCTGCTAACACCTATTTTCCTTTTTTAAAAATTGTTGTCATCCTAGAGTGCTGTTATATCATTGTTGTTTTGTTTAAGAGTACATTTACTTGGCCAGAGTCCCCACAACACCCACGCACACTTATTAACAATTCACGTAACTCGAGTTGTGTGGAATGTGGTAGAGAAACTAGACTTATGAGCTCCCAACACCTCCGATCTGGCATTTTTACTCAACAAAAAGATTCGGAAATTGGGGGGTGGGGCGTTGTAGGAGGCACGGGTTTGGGGACATCGCCCAGTTTCTCCAAATCCAGACCAGAGGTTTTTCACGGTTTATTCTCAGATTGGAGCCGCGGCCCAGGCCCGCAGGTCTCCTTCCGGCCGCCGCGGAAGAGCCTCACCGCGCGAGCCGGGAACCGTTCGGGCGCGGCTGGAACCGAGCGGAGGTCCTCGGGGCGTCTCCGACAGGTAGACCGGGCGGGGCCCCCGCCCAGCGGAAACACACAGGCGCCCCACCTCCCTCGCCCGGAGTCCCGGCGCGGGGCGGAGCCCGGCCACGCCCAGGGCTCGCCGAAAATCTGGGACGTTGAGGACGCAGCGCTGGCCAGACCGGCGGCGCGTGGCACGCGCGGACCCTCCGCGCATGCTCCCGCCGCCCCCGCCCCGCCCCCTCGCTCTCTCGCGCCCTCCCCCGCCTGCCTCCTCCGCGCTGGGCCCCTCCGAGCTGGGCCCCTGGGGGAGCGCGGCCGACGTCCGGCGTGCGTGCCGGCGGCTGACTTCACTTCCGGCTAACGCGCTCGCTTGCCCCCTGGCCCCGGATGGTGACTGGCGGCGGTGGTGCACCTCCCGGGACTGTCACTGAGCCGCTTCCCAGTGTGATTGTGCTGAGCGCAGGCCGGAAGATGGCGGCTGCGGCTGCGGCGGCCTCGGGCCCGGGCTGCTCGTCGGCGGCGGGGGCGGCCGGGGCCTCGGAGTGGCTGGTGCTGCGGGACGGCTGCATGCGCTGCGACCCCGACGGGCTGCACAGCCTCTCCTACCACCCGGCGCTCAACGCCATTCTGGCCGTCACCAGTCGCGGGACCATCAAAGTCATCGACGGTACTTCAGGGGCCACCCTGCAGGCCTCGGCGCTCAGCGGTGAGTGTGCGGCGCGCCGGGCGGGGGCCCGGTCCGCTGCGGGAGGGGCCGGGCCCGCAGGATGCCGGGGAAGGAAGCCGCCCAGCCCCGCGACTCGGCCTCCGGAGGAAGGGAAACGTCGTAACGGGAGCGGGTGGCGGCGGAGGGCAGGCAGGGGGCTCGGGCTTGGCTGGGCAGGGGGGCCCGGAAATTGGTGGAGGGGGGCCGGGGGACTCGGCTTTTCAGCGCCGCCGCCGGTTCGGAGAGACTGGCGAGCTGGGGAGTGGCGGGAGTTGCCTCTCGGGCCTTGGGCGTCCGGGGTAGGTTGGTCCTCCGGGCGGGAGAGGTGAGGAGGCCTCGGCTCCGGGCCCTGAGGAAGGCCAGGTCCGCGGGTCGGTCCTGGAGAAAGTGTCGGATCTGCCTTCAGCCAGATGAGAGAGGCTGGCGGCCGGAGGCGAGCGTCCTTGCCAGCATCCTGGCTCTCCCCGCTTGAGGGTGGAAGCGGGTCCCCGACTGTTAGGAGGACTTGCAGGTGCTGGCGGGCTCGGCGCCGGGAGTGGGAGTGGGAGTGAGATTGGGATTGGGATTGGGATTGGGGATGGGGATGGGGATGGGAATGGGAATGGGGGTGGGGTAGGCTGCCCTGGAGTGGGGGGAAGGAGGGAGAGGGAGGGCAGTGGGCGGGCTCGCTGCCTGAACTGTGCCGTCGACTACTTTGGGACTCTGGCGGACGCCATGGAAGACTAGACCTCGTCCCCTCAGTGACGAGAAAGTCGGAACCTGCGGGGTGTGAACATGCCGATTCCCTTGGGTCCCCGAGGAGGGGAAACTTCAGGCCCTTTCTGTTTGTTTGACCGCAGTGAGCGGAAGTCGGGATTCGGAGGTGTGCGTGCGTCTCCCCCCGGAGGAGCGCCGTTCGGGGCGGTGTACACGCGGGTCCAGGGGCCGGACTTCCAGCCCGCGGCGGGTGGGCGCTCGGGGCTCCGGAGGGCAGTGTTTTGGGACCGCCCTGGCCAAGTGACGTTTCGTGGAGGTGACATTTCGTTTGAGGTTTAATGAGCGACTTCATTTAGATTCATAAGTTGCGTTTGGAAAGTGAGCGTGTATGCGTGAGTGAGACTCAGGCACAGATTTCTAATACAGACGCCTGCGCCTTTGGCCAAGTGGGAATAGCGCGGTCACTGCCAGCTCACTTGTGTTTTAACACAGACACATCAAGAAAGGTCGTTATTCTCGTTTCCTGTGTGAGTAAACAAGGCACGTAAGTAAGTACATGGCGGTTTAGAGATACGGAGATAAAACAAGGGATTTAATTTTTGTTGATGTGAGAGTTGTGAAAGGAATGGACTGTGTATGGCTCTCGATTATAAACCTGGAACCATATCTAAGATATGTCTAAGAGAAAGTTTTGGCTTGTAATGTTTCTTTCCTTGGCTTGAGGAACAGGAGGGGTGCCCTAGATAGAACAATGATCAGTTACTGCAACTTGGACATTATAGTTTATATTACCAATCATTACTAATTGGATGTCCTCTTAAATTCATTTAAAAATATTTCAAATTCGAGAGGGTGTAAAGAATAATTATGATGTATCCCCCACTCGGTTTAAGAAATAAAACTTTACAAAGAGAGTTGAAGCCTCCTCTATGTCCATTCTGGATTGTATTTCTCCAACCTTCCTCCTTCCATTAATATTATCTTTAATTTGGTTTTATCATTTTCATATCTTCATGCTTTTTAGTATATGCTTGTAACTTTAAACAGTATGCAGTACTGTTTTTATGATTTTGAGCTTTGAATAAGTGGTATTATAGTATATGTATTTGGATTTCTATAAAAAGCCATGTTAAAAAGAGTAGTCTCATGGAATTTTACAATATCCGGAGGCCATGTTTGAGAGAAATAACATGTGCTAGAATTTGTTATAAGTGGTTGGGGAAATTGGACATATATGTATGTGCCTGTTCATGAAGGGAAAAAAGTAGTTACTCTGATAGTAGATTACTAAAGGGGAGGTTTTTAGGTGCATAATATAAGTGTAAAGGTAGATGCATAGAACTGATTTGGGATGACTTTGTTGGGGCATTTGTTAATTAGAACGGAATGGGATTGGATTCATTTGCAGATGCCTATACAGTGAGTATTGAATATATAAATAAAAATATGTAGGCCCTGGCTGGTGTGGCTCAGTTGGTTGGAGCATCATCCTGTATAGTGAAAGGTTGCAGGGTTTGATTTCCTGTCAGGGCACATACCATGTGATCCTGGTTGGGGCATATGGGAAGGCAACCCATCAATGTTTCTCTCTCCCTCCCCCTCTGTCTACAATCATTAAGCATGCCCTCAGGTGAGGATTTAAAAAAATATCCTAAATAATAAAAGGCTAGTATGGAAATTGTCCCCTTGACCAGGAGTTTGACCAGGGGACGGGACCTGCTGGCCAACCTCCCGATCGGTGGCCCCTCCCCTGGCTGGCTGTCTGGGCCCAGATCCGGGAGGGTGGGCCCAATCCCACCTGTGCACCGGGCCTCTAGTATACATATAAGAGTTATGGCAAACAAAATTCTGTAGCCTTGACTAAATTACTTAACATTTCTGTTCCCGTTTTTCCTTTTGCCAAATGGGGATAATAATTGTACTGAATTTGAGGATTAAGTGTTTATAAAGTGCTTAGGACACTATTTAATGTTCAGAAAGTTCAAAAAAAATGTTCTTGTTTACTTGTAAATCTCTGTAAATATTCTTATTTTTTTGTTCTTTTTTTACTTAAAACCTGCTAAATTTTTTCAACTTAACTCCAAATTTAAACTTCTTAGGATTTTTTCCTGATTTACCTGCTTTTGCTACCCCATAGAATTCATCTAGTTTTTACTTTTATATAAGAATAAAGTATTGCCCTCGCTCGTTTGCTCAGTGGATAGAGCTTCAGCCTGTGAACTGAAGGGTCCCGGGTTCAGGTCTGGTCAAGGGCACATGCCCAGGTTTTGGGTTCAATCCCCATTGTGGGGTGTGCAGGAGGCAGCTGATCAGTGATTCTTTAATCATTGATGTTTCTATCTCTCTCTCCCTCTCCTTTCCTCTTAGAAATCAACAAAAACATATTTAAAAATATATATATATATTAAAAAAAAAAGAATAAAGTATTGTTGTCCTGGCCACTGTGGCTCGGTTGGGTGTCATCCCATGCACCTAAAGGTTGCCAGTTCCTATGATTCCCCTTCAGGGCCTATGCCTGGGATGCTGGCTTGATCATGGGGAGTGGGGGGGAAGGGCATGCAGGAGGTAGTTGATTGATGTCCTGCTCTCACATCCATGTTTATGTTTCTCCCTGCCCCTTCTTCTCTTTCTAAAAACCAATAAAATTCTTAAAAAGATGAATAAAGTATTGTTAATTTGTTCAGTATTTTCTTATTTAATTATTGCTGGTGGTGTTTTTCTGTTCTTGAAATAGCTCCCCATATATATACTTAAAAAAATATTTCTATTGGTTTCAGAGAGGGAGGGAGAGGAAGAGAGAGATAAAAAACATCCATGATGAAAGAGAATCATTGATTGGCTGCCTCCTGCATGCCCCACAATGGGGATCGAGCCTGCAACCTGGGCATGTGCCCTTGGCCGGAATTGAACCCGGGATCCTTCAATCTGCAGGCCGATGCTCTATCCACTGAGCCAAACCAGCTAGGGCTGTTTTTTGTTTTTATAGTTTTTTGAGAGCATGTGGCAAGAGAAAGGGCTTTTAGGTAGTTCTGAATTTTGAATTTTAGCTCACTAACTCACTATCTAAACTTCATGAACTTCTGCTTCCTCATTTGTAAATTAAGATTAATATTTCATAGGGTGGTTGTGAAGACTGAGTGATAAACATATTTAAAGTATCTAACAGTTCTTGTATCTACTTGGTATAGTAGGTACACAATGAATGCTAATTCTCTTAAGTCTCATAGGTGCTTAATAGTAACATGCTCATTATTTATTACTTTAAAAAATGTTCACTGACAGTGTTTATATACAAAGGATAATAGATATCATTCAAATGTAGATGGAAATATAAATGTTGGTAAATATATTTCAGTGTATTGGTGTAGCTAAATGTCAGAATGAAGTTTAGTCTATTCTGTATATGGATTGTTCGTGTAGTATACGTATATAAGTAAATGAAGACGTGTATATTAATCAGTGGATATTGTAATACAGTATATGTGTAAGAGAAATTCGTGTCTCCATTTTTTTAAGTGGGTTCCAGATCTTGTCACAGTGAAAAAGCCAAACTCCAAAGCTGCTTTTTTAGCTAAATACTCTGATTTTACATTTCTTTATGAATTTCTCCCTTTATCCTTTTCCTAGATCAGGTTGGGGAACCTTTTTTCTGCCAAAGGCCATTTGGATATTTACACATCATTCACTTATTATAATTCACTTAATATAAGTTTATGTTGCTATGAAAAAAGCTACTAGATTTATTGAATTTCAAGTCCCGCCTATGGTTGCCTTGGCAGGGCCAGACCAAATGATTTCCTGGGTGGCCCACAGGCCAGGCGTTCCCTACCCCTGTCCTAGATAGGCATTGACTTTGATTTGATTTGAAAAGTTTGTACAGTGATCATAAATGAGAAAAAGATCATAATATTCCAGTTGTAGCAAAGTTCAGATTGAGAGAATTCTTACTGATAGATTGTCTGATGTAACAACTTCTTGTTTAGACTTAAAGCCCAGAGCTGCCTGCTCTAGAAGTCTTAGAATATAGAAAACTAACCAGGTTAAACTGCATAGTCCTCAAGAACTGTATATGGATTGTTCGTGTAGTATACGTATATAAGTAAATGAAGATGTGTATATTAATCAATGGATTATGGAGTTTTATGGATAAAACTCATACTTACCACTGTGTTAGTTAGAAAATATTTTTTTTACTACTGAATTGGCATGTATTCATGCATTAATTTGGATAAAATGTAAAATTTTCTGTATGTCTCTGCTTTGGATTATAAATGATTCAAACCACTTCCTGTTTTTTGACTAACCTTGGTACATGCAGCCTTCCTAGTCTCAATTATTCTTCTATGAAAGATAATAAACACAGTATAAATTGGAATTTTAATAGCCCCAGAAGATAATTGCCTTTATATGAGTTCTTTATAAAAAGTAAATTCAGCAAATCTCTTTGTGGGCTATGAGTACATACGTTGGTTCTATTTCAGCTGACTGACTTCAGTAATGCTACATGATGCTCTATCTTCTGTCAAAGATTTGCTTTAGCAAAACATTTTTTTATAATGAATGAGTGGATTTATATAAGATTTTATTGTGTTTTTTAAAATTGATTTTTATTTTAAATAAAAAATATTTTTATTGATTTCAGAGAGGAAGGAAGAAGGAGAGAGAGATAGAAACATCAATGATGAGAGAGAATTATTATTTTGTTTTTTTTTAAAATATATATTTTATTGAGCTTTTACAGAGAGGAAGGGAGAGGGATAGAGAGAAACATCAGTGAGAGAGAAACATTGATCAGCTGCCTCCTGCACACCCCCCACTGGGGATGTGCCCACAACCAAGGCACATGCCCTTGACTGGAATTGAACCTGGGACCTTTCAGTCCGCAGGCCGACGCTCTATCTACTGAGCCAAACCAGTCAGGGCATGAGAGAGAATTATTGATCAGCTGCCTTCTGCATGCCCTACACTGGGGATCACGCCTGTAACTGCGACATGTGCCCTTCTCGGGAATCGAATCGTGATCTCCTGGTTCAGAGGTCATTGCTCAACCACTGAGCCACACCTTTAAATTGATTTCTAGAGAGAGAGTAAGGGAGAGGGGGAGAGAGAAATACATCTGTGTGAGAGTGAAACATTAATTGGCTGTCTGCTGCACACCCACTACTGGGAATCGAGCCAGCAACCGGGCATGTGCCTGACCTGATATTGAACTCACCACCATCTGGTATACAGAAGAATGCTCCAGCTAACTGAGGCACACCAGCCATGGCCATAATATATTTTTCTAAGAAGTCAATGGTAGGGGACCATTATAGGTTATGACATGGTCAGATTCATTTTTAGAACGAATTGAAGCTAATGCCAGTTGTGAGAAGTGATGAGAGTATCATTAAGTTAGAGAGTTAGGAACAACATAATTTGGTGAATGTGGGGATGAGAGACATTGATGAAAATTATTCATACTTAGGTTCCTACTTTGAGTAATGAATGGCGTTTATTAACCCAAGTAGGCAATACAGTAGTCCCTCTTATTTATGGTTGTGCTTTGCATGGTTTCAGGTACCCGTGCGGTTAGCTATGATCTGAAAATATTAAATGGAAAATTTCAGAAGTTAAGAATGCGTAAGTTTTAAAGTGTGCCTTGTTATGAGTAGCATGCTGAAACCTTAGGCTGTCCCTCTCCATCTCGCTCTGGATGGTAATCATCTGTTTGTCCTATATATTGATATTGTATATGCTACCCACCCATTAGGTAGGTAGTAGCCATCTTGGTTATCAGATCAACTGTCACAGTATTGCAGTGCTTGTGTTCAAGTAACCCTTATTTTACTTAATAATGACTCCAAAGAGTGGTGATGCTGGCAATTTGGTTATGCCAAAGGAGCTATAAAGTGAAAAGGTGGAAATTCTCAAGTTAAGGAAAGAAATAATCCTATGCTAAACTTAAGATCTATAGTAAGACTGAATCTTCTATCTGAAGTTGTGAAGAAGGAAAAAGAAATTTGTGCTAGTTTGCTGGAAGAGACACCACAGTCACATAACTTTTATTACACTATTTTGTTAAAATTCTATTTTATTATTAGTTATTGTTGCTAATTTCTTTCTGTCCCTAATTTACAAATTACACTTTATTATAGGTTTGTAGGCATAGAAAAAGATAGTATATTTAGGGTTAGGTACTATCTATGCTTTCAGGCATCCACTGGGGGCCTTGGGATGTATTCCTATACATAAGGGGGGTGGGGAACTACTGTACAAGGAAGTGTGGTGTGTAGCTTTTGTTGGAAAAAGCAAGAGGGAGATAGTGATTTCAGTTGTGTTAATTTTGAAGGGCATTCAAGTAGAGATATCCAGAAGGTATTTGGAAATTCAGGGTTGAAGTTTGAAAATTTGGGAATCCAGATTTGGAAGGCATTGGCATTTATAGAGAAAGCTTAGCCTTATGGATAAGAATATTGGCTCTGGAGCCACATGGAGTTCCAGTCTGTGACTCACCACTTAGTAGCTGTGCCCATAGGCAAGATGCTTAACCCAGTGGTTCTCAACCTTCTGACCCTTTAATACAGTTCCTCATGTTGTGACCCAACCATAAAATTATTTTCGTTGCTACTTCATAACTGTAATGTTGCTACTGTTATGAATTGTAATGTAAATATCTGATATGCAGGATGGTCTTAGGCGACCCCTGTGAAACGGTCGTTGGACCGCCAAAGGGGTTGCGACCCATAGGTTGAGAACCGCTGGCTTAATCTCTCTCTGTACAGTGGGGCCTTGACTTACGAGTTTAATTCATTCGGAGACCAAGCTCGTTAAGGAGCTCGTTAACTCAAATTACTATTACTCTATCAACTCAATGGAAAAAATCAGCCGAGAGACAGCTGGTATCTCAAAAAAACTCGTTAGTGGAGACACTCATAAGTCAAGGCTCCACTGTACTTCATAATTAATACCTAACTCAGTGGGTTATTGGAAAGATTAAGTAAACTGATATGTGTAGACACTGCTTGAACCATCCACCAAAGCACTCAATAAATGGTACTTTCTGTCTTGGTACTTTAAAAAAAACGTATATTTTTATTGATTTCTGAGAGGAAGGGAGAGGGAGGGAGAGAGAACGTCAGTGATGAGAGAATCATTGATCGGCTGCCTCCTGCATGCTCTCTACTGGGGATTGAGCCCACAACTTGGGCATGTGCCCTTAACCAGAATGGAACCCGAAACCCTTAAGTCTGCAAGCCAACGCTCTACCCACTGAGGCAAACCAGCTAGGGCTTGGTACCTTTTTTTTTTAAAGACAGACTTCATTTAAAAAATATGTTTTTAATGATTTCAGAGAGGAAGGGAGAGGGAGAGAGAGATGGAAACATCACTGATGAGAATCAGTGATTGGCTGTCTCCTACACACCCACTTCTGGGGATCAAGCTGGAAACCTGGGCTTGTGTCCTTGACTGGAATCAAACCCAGGACCCTTCAACTAAAGGCCCATGCTTTATCCACGGCCAAAACAGCTAGGACAATCTTGGTGCTTTATATTTATACTAGAGGCCCTGTGAACTAATTTGTGCACCGGTGGGGTCCCTTGGCCTGGCCTGCGGGGATCAGGCCGAAACCAGCTCTCTGTCATCCCCTGAGGGGTCTCGGATTGCAAGAGGGTGCAGGCCAGGCCGAGGGACCGCACCTATCCTCCAGTCCTATCGTATATAATAAAGAGGGAATATACAAATTAACCCTCCAGCCCTAACTGGTTTGGCTCAGTGGATAGAGCGTTGGCCTGAGGACTGAAGGGTCCCAGGTTTGATTCCGGTCAGGGGCATGTACCTTGGTTGCGGGCACATCTCCAGTGGGAGGTGTGCAGGAGGCGGCTGATCAATGTTTCTCTCTCATTGATGTTTCTAACTCTCTATCCCTCTCCCTTCCTCTCTGTGAAATATCAATAAAATATATTTAAAAAAAAAACAAAAAAAACAAATTAACCCTCCACAGCACCATCACAAGATGGAGGCGTGCACAGAGGGGGCGGGGCCAGCTGCTTCACGTGCCTGCCGCTGGCGTTCCTGCAGTCGCGCCAGGGAGGCAGGGCGCCTCCTTGCAGCGGTGGGATGCGGGGCTGTGGGGGTGGGGCTGGAGGCTTCCTTAGGGGTTCCTGCGGCCCCGCAGGAGTCCTGGCGGCCGTTTTAGTGTGACTTATGCCGATGTTTTCGTGGCCCCATGTGCCCGGCCTGGAGGCGGGGCATCGGGGCGGCACTCTAGGACTTGGGGCTATCCCATGGCGCGCTGGCCACACGGGGCCAGATTCTGGGACTCGGGCGGTCCCATGATGCAGGGGTGTCGGGGGGAGGGGTCCTGGGTCTTGCACAAATTCCCATGACGGGTCACTAGTCTAATAAAAGACAAACATGCAAATTGACCGTGCCTTTGCTACACCTTAAGCCACACCCACCAGCCTGTCAGAGCAACTATATGCAAATTAACCCAACCAAGATGGCGGCCGGCAGCCACGGAGCTGGAGTGAGCAGGAGGCTTGGTTGCTCCAGTGATGGAGGAAGCCAAGCTTCCTGCCTGCCGCAGCCTGCTCTGAGCTCCACTGAAGGCAACAAAGTTTCAATTATAGAAGGTAAATAAATCCCAGAATTAAAAAAGAAAAGACAAAAAGGAGAGGCTGGGAGCTTCAGTCGCCTGGGAGCTTGGCCAGCCTGAAAACGGCCCTCAGCCCCTCACCCAGACTGTCCAGGCACCCCAATGGGGACCCCCCCACCCTAAAGGGGGTGTGGCCAGCCTGAAAGCCATCAGCCCCTCATCCAGGCTGGCCAGGCACCCCAGTGGGGACCCCCACCCTGAAGAGGATGTGGCCAGCCTGAAAGCCATCAGCCCCTCGTCCAGGCTGGCCAGGCACCCCAGTGGGGACCCCCACCCTGAAGAGGGTGTGGCCAGCTGCAAACAGCCATCAGTTCCTCACCCAGGCTGACCAGGCACCCCAGCGGGACCCCCACCCTGATCCGGACACCCTTCAGGGCAAACCAGCCGGCCCCCAACCGTGCACCAGGCCTCTATCCTATATAATAAAAGGGTAATATGAAAACTGACCGTAACAGCAGAAGGGCTGGGAATGACTGGTCATTATGACACACACTGACCACCAGGGGGCAGACGCTCAATGCAGGAGCTGCCCTCTGGTGGTCAGGGTGCTCTCACATGGGAGGAGCTCTGCTCAGCCACAAGCCAGGCTGATGGTTGCCAGTACAGCGGTGGTGGGAGCCTCTCCTGCCTACTCAGCAGCGCTAAGGATGTCCGACTGCAGTTTAGGCCTGCTCCCCGCTGGCAAGTGGACATCCCCCGAGGGCTGCTGGGCTGCCAGAGGGATGTCTGATTGCCATCTTAGGCCCAATCCCCCGGGGAGATGCTTGAGCCAGCAGGTGGTCATCCCCTGAGGGGCCCCAGACTGCGAGAGGTCACAGGCTGGGCTGAAGGACCCCCCCTCCCCTCGAGTGTACAAATTTTTGTGCACCGGGCCTCTAGTTCTATATAATAAAAGGCTAATATGCAAATCAACTGAACAGTGGAATGACTGGTCACTATGATATGCATTGACCACCAGGGGGCAGACGCTCAATGCAGAAGCTGCCCCCTGGATGTCAGTGTGATCCCACAGCACTGCTTAGAAGCCGGGCTCATTGCTGGTGAGTGTAGCAGTGGTGTTGGGAGCCTCTCCTGCCTCCACGGCAGCACTAAGGATGTCTGACTGCCAGCTTAGGCCCACTCCCCTTGGGGAGCCATCAGTCAGACATACCCCTAGGGCTCCCAGACTGCGAGAAGTGCGCAGGCTGGGCTGAGGGACCCCCTTGAGTGCAGGAATCTCGTGTACCGGGCCTCTAGTATTATATAAGATCTTTGGTTAATCTCTCCCCGCCCTCCCCCCTCTTCCCTTTCCTCTGCAGTTCATCATTTTGTTCCATGTTTCCATGTCTGTGGTTTCTGCTCCTTCGTTGAGCATCTGCCCCCTGGTGGTCAGTGCGCATCATAGCTACCAGTCGGTCAGTCGCTTAGGCTTTTATATATATAGACTAGAGCAGGGGTGGGCAAACTTTTTGACTCGAGGGCCACAATGGGTTCTTAAACTGGACTCAGAAGAAGGAGCTGTGGCCGTGTTTCCCGACGTTGCCATGTTAACACTGCTGCTGGTGAAGGAGCGGAGGGGAGAGCAAGAGAACCCTCCGCTCTTTCAGCTCTGTGGGCCGGATAGAACAGCCGAATAGGCCGTAGTTTGCCCATGGCTGGACTAGAGACCCGGTGCACGAAAATTGGTGCATTGGGTGGGGGGGTCCCTCAATCCAGCCTGCCCCCTCTCACAGTCCAGGAGCCCTCAGGGGATGTCCTACTGACGGCTTAGGCACACTCCCCGCTAAGCCGCAGTTTGGCCTCCCTCTGCAGGAGGTGACCAGGCCGATCAAGTGAAGGCACCACCCCCATCACCCCGATGCTGCCGCCACTGCTGGCTGCTGCAGCTCCCCGCCCTGTTAGGGCTGGCCCTGGCCCCAGCCCACTGATGGGGGCGGGGCTATCTGGGGCCAGGACAGCTTGGGGAGGGGCTATGGGAGGTTGAGGCACTGCTGTCACACTCTGTCCAGCCTCTGCGATGGCTCTGGGACCGAGGCTCCATGGCCTCTCCTGCCGCTGCCTCTGGGAAAGGGGCGGCGCCCCCGGACCGCCCCCACAGCCGGCCTTCAGCCCTCGTAGCTGCGGCTTTGTCTGGAAGGACATCCGAAAGACGTCTGGTCTAATTAGCATATTACCCTTTTATTAGTATAGTTAGTATATTAGTTCAGTTCAACAAAGTGTCATTTGCGGTAATAAGATGAATTTGAAATCCAGTCCTACCGCCAAATTAAAAAAGATTTCTATAAGAGATGACGTATCAGCTGAGACTTGAAAGAAAATGAGTTAGAGCAGTGGTTCTCAACCTTGGCTGCACATTAGAATCACCTGGGAATCTTTTAAAATCCTGATTTCTGGGCCTCGTTGTCCGAGATGAAATTCTGTTTCTTTGTCACTAATGTTGTGGCCTCACCCCATAACAAAGAAACAGAATTTCATCTTGGACAACGAGGCCCAGAAATCAGGATTTTAAAAAGATTCCCAGGTGATTCTAATGTGCAGCCAAGGTTGAGAACCACTGAGTTAGAAGGAGCAGCATGAACAAGAGTACACAGGTAGGAAGTTGGTAATATTTGTTACAAGCAGTTTGGCATTAGAATACAAAGCATACAGAAAGGACTGATCAGAGAGCCTGAGGATCTTAGACTTGTCCCTCCTGGGCTATGCTTCTCATATTTTTAAGTAGTACAAGAACTCCCAGTTTAAGGTAAAAAAAAGTCTAGGGCCTTATTATGATTAGGAGCTACATGTTTAGTATCAGTTAACACTCAATTCCCTTCTGACTGGTTTAGCTTTTAGATTTTTATGGGAACAAGTCAGTTAACACTTTTCTATCTGTCCTCCAATTTCAAAAATATTTTTGCTGTCATATTCTCATTTGTTCCTTTTTTCTTTGGGGGCTAGGTAAGGCCCTCTTTATCTCTTCACTGTCTTTGCAGTGGGAGCTTGGGAGGGAGCCGACGTAAGTGTGAATGTATTACTATATCCTTGTTGTTTAACTGGCAGTTTGTAGTTGTAATTGTACTTAAGTTGTTGTGCGTTTGTTACTCTCTACTTAGGAATGTTAGCTATAACTGTAGCTAGAATGTAAACAATAATTGATTTCTGTAATGTAGTATGTAAGAACAGTGGGGAGATGGGTGGGAGGTACCGCTCTCATGTGCATTGTACTGCTCATGACCTTATGCCTTTTGGTGCCTTTGGCAAGACACTTAACTGACTTACTATCTTTTTTTTTTTCCTTAAAAATGTTTTCATTGATTTTAGAGAGGGAAAGAGCTAGAAACATTGATGAGAGAGAAACATCAACATCGATTGGCTGCCTCCTGCATGCCCCCTTCCCCCTCAACGGGGAATTGAGTCCACAATCTGGGCCTGTGGCCTGACTGGGAATTGAACAAGTGATCTCTTGGTGCATGGGTCAAGGCTCAACCACTGAGCAACCCCAGCTGGGCCTGACTTACTATCTTTAAGTGGGCTAGTAATTCTTGCCCAGATTACTTTATTACCTGATAAGATAATGAATGGAGAAATTCTTTGTAACCTGTAGAACTTTAAAAATGTGAGGTATACAACAAAGTTAAGATAAACTCTTTGGGTTTAGAAGAGGAGATAAGAGAGGTACAAATAATACAAAGAAGGAAGTATAGAGAGGAGATAATGATGTACAAATAGCAAAGAGAATAAAGTAATGGCTATATAAAAGAGTTTGTGACAAGGGCAGGGCTCCTAAAAAGAAGTAGTGTCTAGTTTGAGTGTGTCAAATCAGGGCTGTATTTTAGAGGACATAAATATTATGCTTTTTAGAGGAAATGATAGAAATGTTTTAGTGAGGCAGATAGGAATCCCTTCTTTGAGGATTTGTTGTGGGCGCAGGAATTTAAATCTTTGTGATTTGTTTCTTTACTTTTACTTTGATTTATGAAGTAGGAAAGAGAGAAATAGGACGGGGGAGATGGCAAAGGGCAGTGGTTCTCAGCCTTGGTTGCTCATTAGAATCCTCAAGGGAGCTTTTAAAAAATACTCTGGGCCCCAGTAGTCTGGCTTAAGTGGTCTGGAGTGCAGCCCAGGCATACTTTTTTTTTTTTTTTTTTAAAGCATGCCAGGTGATTCTAATGTGCAGCTAAGTTTAGAGGGTCAAACTAACTAGGACCTCAGACAAGCATGTTTATTTGATATGCCTGGGATAAATGAGAAACAGGTTTCATTTGAACTGAATAATTACTATTTTATCTTAATTTTTTTTGTAAGAAAAACCTTCCAGATTGGTTTGTCTGCTAATAAAAACTTATCTCATTATATTTTTAAATTGTATTTAGTTAATATATAATGAAATAGTGCATGAAAGAGCAGGGATATTTCAAGGACCCAATTTCTGTTACTTTCTATTTTTTCCTTTTCTACTGTAATTCAGTTTTGGTTGATCCTTCCTCTCCCCTCCCTCCCTCCCTCCCTTGTTTCCTTCCTTCCTTTTTTGAGCTACAGACTGCTCTGGTACTTTTTCACCAAAATGCCACTACAGCTTAGGACAGTGGCAGAAGAGGAGGTAAAAAGGGACAAGGGGTGTAGAGATGGCCGGGATCATCTGTTCCAGATCACTACTTTCATACCTAAAACATCTAGGTGTTACATGTGTACTAAAATAATTGTGAGAATATTGCATTTTGCCACATTTTAGTTTAGTTTCAGTATATTAAAAAGTTCTTCAGAACTAGAAAATAGCTTTGAGACAGCATAAATGGACCTGGAGATTATTATACTAAGTGAAGCAAGTCAGTCAGAGAAAGACAAATATCATATGACCTCAAATATCACTTATATGTGTAATCTAACGAACAAAATAAACTGAGGAACAAAATAGGTCCAGAGACATGGAAGTATGGAACAGACTGGAAGACCTCAGAGGGAAGGGGAGAGATTAACCAAATAATTTATATGAATATATGCATAGCCCATGGACATAGACACTAGTGCGGTGAAAGCCTGGTGTGGGGTGGGAACCAGGTTGAGGGGCAAAAGGGGGTAAATGGGGGACATCCGTAATATTCTCGACAATGAAAACCCCCACTATATATAGAAAATAAGTCATTTATTAAAAAAGACTTACTTTGTGTCAAGTACTGGTGATACAGCAGTTAGTCTTTGCTTTCCTAGAGCTCATGGTTTAGTGCAGCGGTTCTCAACCTGTGGGTCACAATTCCTTTGGGGGTCGAACGGACCCTTTCACAGGGGTCGCCTAAGGCCATTGGAAAACACATATATAATTACATATTGTTTTTGTGATTAATCACTATGCTTTATGTTCAATTTGTAACAATGAAAATACATCCTGCATATCAGATATTTACATTATGATTCATAACAGTAGCAAAATTACAGTTATGAAGTAGCAATGAAAATAATTTTATGGTTGGGGGTCACCACAACATGAGGAACTGTATTAAAGGGTCGCGGCACTAGGAAGGTTGAGAACCACTGGTTTAGTATTACACCCTCTCCCCTCTCCCCTCCCCTCCCCTCCCCGACACACAACGTTGTGGTAATAAATACCATAAGAAATTAGAACTGGAATAGAGATAGACTCACAGATAGAGAGAAGGCTGACAGCTGTGGGAGGTGGGTGGAGGGATTGAGCAAAAAAAACCTCATGGACAGGGACAGCAGTGCTAATTGGGGGAGAGGGAGGTGGATAGAAGTGGAGGAGGGATTGGGAGGGGATAAATGGTGATGGAAATAAATAAATAAATGAAAAAATAGCTATTTAAAAACAAAAACAAAAAGAATAGTGAGGAGGTTAGGCTTAGTGTTTTGTCAGGTGAATGTGGCTGAGGAAGTGAGGAAAAGAAAGTTTATTATGATTATGATCAGAGCTGGATATGGAGAAAAGCGAGAGTCAGGTAAGGACATAAAACAATGTTGTTTAATGAATTGGGCGGTCAGAGAATGGTTGGAGTTTGGGAATTGGAGTGGCCATTGAACAGTGCTCTACACAGATTAAGTGTGACCATGGGAAGAAGGTGCTTGACATGAGGCTGAAGGTAAGATCAATGGAGGTGAGCAGTTAAGGAACAGAGAGACTAGTACCTTGGATCTTCTTTGTGGGTATTGAAATTAACAACATGGTTGTAAAACAGTGATTCGAGTGCTAAAATCTTCACAAAATTATAATCTTCAGAACACTGCAACAAAGAGTGTAATAACACATATTAGAACTCATTAACAGCTTCAAAAAAACGGGGAGTTAAGTAGAAGGGAGGTATAACGTCAATAAGGAGTAAGTGATACCCAACCCATTTCCAAGACTGAAATAGGTGCTGTGTGAGCAGAAAACAGCCACCCCTGAGAAGGCTGTGGTTGCCATTTTGAGCAAGAAGTGGGTGGGAGATAGAAAAAACCCCTTAGGGATTTCAGGCCACATAGTGAGGGGTGACCTAGAGGTCTTGGCTTCTTCTGAGGTCTGAAGTAAAAAGGGATGCAGAGCATGATAAAGTTCTGTGTGCTCTGTAGGGGAGGTAAAAATTCAGTTCTAACCATTCCCTACTTCTCAGATGCTGAGAATCAGTCTTGCAAGGAGCATGATGCACTCCTTTGTGGGGTGTGTGGAGGTGTGGGGGGATGTGGGGATTGGGAGGCGAGGGAGTAGATTGCTGTGATTTCCTGCGTCATAGCAGACAAATATCCCAAACCCACTTTGTTCATTGTGAGTCTGTCTTGACGCTAGACCTAGTCATATGGTCATTCATTCATTTATTCATTCAGGGGCTAATATATTCCTCCACATTTACATATATATTGCTTTTGTTTTATTGAATGTAAGTTGCATATATCATACCCCTCTACCCCTTACTATTTTTGTTTATTTCTAGGAACAGTGATAATTCTCTTTTGTAACAGCAATGGTAGTTACCAAGTTGATAATTTCACATTAATACCTTTATCTGATCTACAGTATATATTTCAGTATAATCAGTTCTTATAATGTTCTTTAGAGCAATTTTTTTTTTCCAGTCCAGGATTCTATATTGTATTTAGTTGCCATGTAAACATTTATCTTGAATGGACTATTGGTCTTAAAATCTTAAGTGTTTAATTTTTGTTCTTTTCACAGCTAAACCAGGTGGACAGGTGAAATGTCAGTATATTTCTGCTGTGGATAAAGTTATATTTGTGGATGACTATGCAGTAGGATGTAGGAAGGACCTTAATGGAATCTTGTTGTTAGACACTGCTCTGCAAACTCCAGTTTCAAAGCAGGATGATGTGGTTCAGCTTGAATTACCTGTTACAGAGGTAAGTTAAAATAAGTATCAATATATTTTTCTATTTAATGTAACCTCAGACCTATTAGCTGTTAAATGAAATTGGGTTGTCCAATAAGAATAAAGAGTTAACTTACTGATCACAACTTTATTTAAATAATTGTTTTTCCTGTGCATAATTAATGCTTGTTGAAGTGGTATTTAAGTGTGAACTGTACAGATTAAACTGCTGTAAGAGAGACCTCAAAATATAATGCCTTAAACAGGATAATTTCTTTCTAGTAACAGTACAGGGCTAAGTGTAGAGGCACCTTTGCTTACCTCAGTTCTTATAGCTTTCATTTTGTGAGTGTAAGACAACTGCTCCAAGTATCATTTCCCAGTCACAGTGACTAGGAGGACAAAGACCAGGAGAGCACAGTGTGACACGACCTTCCAACCTTACTTTTCTTCCACCTTTCCTGTGTTTCTCTCTCCCCCCCTCTTCCCTCTCTGTCTCTTTCTCCTTCTTTGTTCTTGAGCTCTTTCACAAAGTCTCTTACATACACCTTTTTTATATTTACCCCTTTGGCCAGAATTTAGTCACATGACCATATCAGGCTATGAAGCTTGGGAAAGTTGTAGTTTATTTTTTTAAGTATTAAAAAAGGGGAGGCATAAATATTAATGGACAACCAGTAAGGAATATGCTATGTATCGTATTGCTTAAAAATCCCAGTTTAGAATTTCAGCTATATGCATTTTTCTGTAGTGTTATTATTCATTACTTAATTTGTAAGTGTATCCAACTTAAACTTTTTAAAAAAGCAGATTTTTATTTATTTATTTTACTTATTTATATATTTTTATTGATTTCAGAGAGGAAGGGAGAGGGAGAGAGAAATAGAAACATCAACACTAATAAAAGAGAAAAATGGTAATTGGCGTACGAGCTACCCTTTTCATTGGCTAATCAGGGCTATATGCAAATTAACTGCCAACTAAGATTGGCAGTTAACTGCCAACAAGATGGCGGTTAATTTGCATATGTAGGCACAATGGAGGGAGGCAAAAGGGAAAGCAGGAAGAAGCCCCCTGCCACTGACAAGTGATCAGAAACCCAGGGGGGAGCTAAGAGCTGGGGGGCAGGGCAAAGGCGGCCCTGGGGCCGCCTTTGCCCTGCCCCCCAGCCATGATCGGAGAATCAGGTGCCTTTTCCGCCGTGGCCAGTGATAGCAGGAAGTAGGGGTGGAGCCAGCGATGGGAGCTGGGCATGGTCGAAGCTGGCAGTCCCGGGAGCTAGGGGTCCCTTGCCTGGGCCTAAAGCGGAGCCCACGATCGCGGGGCCGCTGCAGCTGCGGGTCCCCGCTGTCCAAGCCAGACGCCTCAGCCAGAGG
This sequence comes from Myotis daubentonii, assembly GCF_963259705.1. Classification (NCBI taxonomy): domain Eukaryota; kingdom Metazoa; phylum Chordata; class Mammalia; order Chiroptera; family Vespertilionidae; genus Myotis; species Myotis daubentonii. The sequence goes on along the minus strand of NC_081851.1, from coordinate 65,006,195 downwards.
CGTTAGGCCTGGGAAGGGGCGGAGCCTGCAACCACAGGGAGCTGGGGGTCCCCTGCCCAGGCCTGACACCTCTGCCGGAGGCCTCAGGCCTGGTCAAGAGGCCGATCCGGTGATTGGTGATCGGAGGGTGATGAGGGTCAACTCCTCTGGCCGAGGCATCAGGCCTGGGTGGGGGGCGGAACCGGGGTTTGGGGGGATATGATGGTCCCCTTGCCCAGGCCTGAAGCCTGGGTCAGAGGCGTCAGGCTTGGGAGGGGGGTGGAGCCAGCGATCAGAGGGAGATGGGGGTCCCCTGCCCAGGCATGATTCCTGGGCCAGAGGCCTCAGGCCTAGGCGGGGGCTAGAGCCAGTGATCAGGGGGAGATGGGGGTCCCCTGTCCACGCCTGACACCTCTGGCGGAGGCATCAGGCCTGGGCAAGGGGCCGATCAGGCGATTGGAGGGTGATGGGGGTCTATGCCTCTGTCAGAAGCGTCAGGCCTGGGCAAGGGGCCGATCCTGCGATTGGAGGGTGATGGGGGTCAACGCCTGAGGGCTCCCAGTATGTGAGAGGGGGCAGGCTGGTCTGAGGGACACTCCCCCCCCATCCCCCACACACACCCAGTGCACGAATTTCGTGCACCGGGCCCCTAGTCTATCTATAAAAGCCTAAGCAGCTGTTAGGACTGGTCGACCAAACGACCTGTTGACTGGTTGCTATGATGCGCATTGACCACTGGGGGAAGATGCTCAATGCAGGAGCTGCCCCCTGGTGGTCAGTATGCTCCCACAGCCAATCTCCTGCAGCCAGCCAACCTCCCATGTTCCTTCCCCCTGGACTGGGTGAGACGGCCCTGATCAGCTCCGATCACGGGCCAGGTCCGATCACGGGCCAGGCTGAGGGACCCCATCTGTGCACAAATTGTGCACCGGGCCTCTAGTAGAATATAAAAGAATATAATCCTGTGCTCCCTAAAACAAGTGAGATATTTATTTATTTATTTATTTATTTATTTATTTATTTATTTATTTATTTATAAATTGATTTCAGAGAGGAAGGGAGAGGGAGAGAGAGATAGAAACATCCATGATGAGAAAGAATCATTGATCGGCTGCCTCCTGCATGCCCCCTACTGAGGATTGAGCCTGCAACTCAGGGATGTGCCCTGACCAGGAATTGAACCGTGACCTCCTGTTTCATAGGTCAAGGCTCAACCACTGAGCCACACCAGTCTGTCAGTATAGTATATTTTCTATTTAGGACATGAAAAATGTCAAAGTGTTAGGTGTTTTTATTCTTTCTAGGTGGCATTTAAAAAAAAATCAGCTTATATCCACTTAGATTTCACAGTTAGTGTCATAGCACAGTTTTCTATTATATGTTTCTTTTTTCTTCTGTTATATTTTAATATTGAAATCATGTGGCTGGAAGTTAGAGTTCTGAAAACAGAATAGCCATCTTTTATTAGAATATCTGGCTATGGGGGCATGTCTAAAATCTTTGAACAGAGAAGTAATTAGTTCTAGTTGTTTTGAATACTTTTCCCCTCCTAATTTAAGGAATTTAGGTCAAGTAATATCTTAATAAAGTTGATGCCTTAATAAAGGATTTATAGTATATTTATAATGGAAGATGGAATCATACTGTTCAAGTTTAAAAAAAACAACATACTGCAGAATCACAATACAATATTTGAATATTTATATGAAATAGACCCCCTAGTCAGTATTTTTCCAACTACACTGTCTGAAATGCTAGGTATATCGCTAGGTCTTTTATTATCTCCTGGGCGTTGCTGGCTCTTAACATTTATTGCTGGATTTCTCTCTTTTTACCTAAATAATTACAACTCTGTTATTCACATAATATCTTATTTATAGACCATCCAACACTCCAGGCATCTTTTACTGCATCACATTAGTTTGTTGCTCTCTTAACTGAAGTATGGGGTCCTATGTTTGGTTGGATCAGAGTAAATGTATTCTTTTCCATATATCAACCATATATTTCTCTTAAGGTAGTTCATATTGAATATATGCATAACAATTAAAAGGGCTTTTTAAAATATATCCTGGTAACCTAGTGAATGAATGCCTTCTCTGATGGTTTTGCATAGTTTGAATATTTAAAATTCTTTGAAGGACTATACATTTATGTCTTCAAAATTTTACCTCTATTATTTCTGTTCATGGTTTTTGCTTGCCACGTTTTTTTGTTTGTTTGTTTTAATTTGCTTTGGTTTATGATAGCTTCTGTGTATTGAAACTTTTCCTGTGTGGTAATACACTGAATTCATGTCACGTAATTTTGCAGTAGTCCTTTCAAATCATTTAAGTTTGTTAAGAAAAGTAAAAGTAGGCAAGCTTCGGTATAGTAACTGTTAGAATCATTACAAATTAAATTATTTGAATGAGAATTTGAACTTAACGATTTTTGTTTTATTTTCTGTGGTCATCTTTTTCATTTAGGCACAGCAGCTCTTATCAGCATGCTTAGAAAAGGTAGATATTTCTAGTACAGAGGGTTATGATATGTTCATCACACAGCTTAAAGATGGTTTAAAAAATACATCTCATGAGACTGCAGCAAACCACAAAGTTGCTAAGGTAAGAAAATTAAAAAAAAAATACTTGGGAGTTATAATGGGAAAAAAACCTTATACTTTCACTTTTCTTTTTTTCTCTCTATACTTTCACTTTTCTGTTCTCCTTTTACCCTGACCCACATAGATTTTATATTTTTCTCTTTTTAAAACAATGTGCTTATAAATCATCTTAAATTTGAAACTATTTTTACTTCAGTTTGACTTCAGTTTGTGGGAACTGTTTTGCTGACTTTGTTACTAAGCTTCGTGCTTGATGAGCTTCTGTGGGTCAAGAGGCTGATGAAAGAGACCTTGTCAGGTTATGAGCTTCGATGAGAAATGGAATATGTCTTAGGAAATGGGATGACCATTTTGGGTTTTCTTTCAATTAAAAAAATTAAAAAAATTAAAAATTTTTTTCCCTGCATGATTAGGATGTCTGTGGGAGATGGTGCTTTGACTTAAATCCTTGGCTATATTTTATTAATTTCTTTTGCGTTTTTCTTATAAGATCTTTTAAAGTTATAATTGTAATACATGTAAAATTTCTATACTGAAGAATATAACATAGATGGTAAAAACCATTTTCCTAAAAATAACTTTTACATTTATAAATTATTTCTCTCATGTACAATTGTAATTATTCGAAAATACTGTGATATATTGTCTTAGTCTGTTTGGGCTGTTATACCAGAATACCACTGACTGGGTAGCTTATAAACAACAAAATTATTGCTCACAATAGTGGAGGCAGGGACGTCCAAGGTGAAGTCAGTCCTATCTGGTTCATAGCTGGTGCCTTCTCACTGTGTCCTCATGCAGTTGGAAGGGCAAGGGATCTCTCTCGAGCCTTTTTTGTAAAGACACTAATTTCATTCATGAGGGATGAAAGGCCCTACCTACTAATAAAATCATTTTTGGGGGTTAGGATTTTAACAGATGAATTTTGGGAGTATGGGGGACACAAACATTCCGACTGTAGCATATAGCTGTGTGTGTTTTTAAATTTAAGAATGTATCTTTAATATTTTTTCTTAAAAATCCTCATGGATTATATTTTTATGTTTATAATGTTTACATTGAATTATATTTTCTAGATTTACAATGATTTTTTTAACCCTTATCCCAGAAATAGGACATTTTATTTAGTAAACAGAAACATACTGTGCATTCATACCGAGAATGTATTGAAAGGAATTGATTTAACATGTGTTTTGAGCCAAACCGGTTTGGCTCAGTGGATAGAGCATCGGCCTGCGGACTGAAAGGTCCCAGGTTCGATTCCGGTCAAGGGCATGTACCTGGGTTGCGGGCACATCCCCAGTGGGGGGTGTGCAGGAGGCAGCTGGTCGATGTTTCTCTCTCATTGATGTTTCTGACTCTCTATCCCTCTCCCTTCCTCTCTGTAAAAAATCAATAAAATATATTTAAAAAAACAAACAAACAAACAAACAAAAAAAAACATGTGTTTTGAGAACTGAAAAAATGAACAGGAAATGCTGAATTGACACATAGATGATACCTACAGGAAGCAGCTCTCATGTAATCTGGAGAAACAAGAGGTTAGGTTTGCCAGACTCTACAAACTTAGAGAATGGGCCCTGTGGCTCTGGGGCCCAGATTTCTGAAGAGGAGCTGCTGCCCAGCTGGTACCTGTGGAGCTTGTAGCTTGTGAAAGTGAGACTCATATCTCTGAAGAGAGGTGCTACTTGTTTGATGTTAGTACCTCTGTTGGAGCTCTGAGGGAGCTCTATGAGACTAGTTCTGGGAATCCTAAGAAAACAAAACAATAAACTGCTGCTGCCAGGTCATTTGTTGAAACAATCCTGACAGCAATAACAAGTAATAGCAAAGAGCAAGATTTTCTCCCCTTACCATGCTTTCCAATTTCCATCCTGTGTTCCTTTTGTCAGAACCCATCAGCCAGAAAACTGGTTGGCAAAGAAGAAATATAGTTTGTAGAGTCCCAGACCCAATATGACAGAGAAGAGAACTAAAGGGTAGGTTTGGTGCTTAGAGACAGTAGTTTAATAACAGGCACAGTCCACCCTTTTGCCTTCTCAGCATCTCCATACTCACAATCTATATGTATTTGAACAAAGATATTATGGTTTTACTTAACAAGGGGAACTATTTCTTCTTACAAATGAAGAATCTCTTTCCCCGTTCCCCAGAAAGGAAAGAAACAAACTTCCAACAGGTATTTTATTCAACCCTGGATAATATTAGCTACTCCTAAACTTTAGTTACAGTCTCAAATGTTTAAGTAACAGAACTCTGCTACCTAAAGACTGAATTAGCTATAACTAAAAATTCTTATATAAAATAATAAGTCTATATAAGTGTGTTTATGTCTGTGTGTCTGTCTCTATCTAAATGTGGGGTGAGGAACCTTTTTTTTATGCCAAGGGCCATTTGGATAGTTATAACGTCAATCTCAAGCCATTCAAAATTATCAAGTTAAAAATCAGCCTGCTATATTTGGTCAAACATTTAATTAATTCACCCATAATGCCTTGGCAGGGCCAGACTAAATGATTTCTTGCACCTTATACAGTGGGCCAGACGTTTCTCACCCCTGAAAATCATCCATCTATCCATTTATCCATTCATCAATTATGTAATAAGGGAAGAAAATATGCATAGCTGCTCTATCCCTCAATTTTATAATGGTGAAGAGGATATACTTGACATTTATAACCTCCTCCTTCAAGTACCTATTCCATATTCTTTTTGTTCTGAGCCCGCACCTCATCTGGTCAGATGTCTTTACATGGTGGAGTGACACAAATCTTAACTCTTGCAGGATCGAAATCCTCAGTGGTGCTGTGTTTAAGTTGTAATGATCCATTCACTTTTACTAGTGGACATAGGGCTTAAGGGCATCCTAGAAAATCTCCTGGATTTTAACTAAGTTCTCCTTGCCCCTGTTATTTAGCAACAATCCAATTTCCCTTGTCAGTCTTAATCATACCAACTAGTAGAATAACCTCCTTTTTTTGCCTGATGTTTGGTAGCAGTGTCATCACGTAACTCAGTGGAACAATTGTATCCTGGTGGAACCTTCCCTAGGGACATAAGATTTCCATAGCATAAATCTTAAAAGTTTGAGAATTGGTTAAGTATAATACTGACACTGCTCAGGAGAAACTGTATCATATATTTTTGGTTGATTCAAAGAATAATCCTGTAAGGTAGAATTCTAACCTTTCAGGCATGTCTCCCAGTGCACAGTGACTGTAGTGAATACGCAGATGCCATTGGGGAAGACTTGGAATATGTTTTACAGTGTATAGTTGAGGCACTGTTGTAGGATTCTTTCTCAAGGGGATTCAGCCTCCCTTTCAACCAAGAGGCTCTGGATGTATGAACAGTTTAGGTCTAGAAACAAAGAGGCTTTCATTCTCTCTCTCGTACATTTTTATTTTATTTAATTAAATTTTTTTTTAGATTGGTTGTAGCGGGAGAAACATCAACTTGTTGTTACACTTATTTATGCATTATTTATGCATTCATTGGTTGTGGGGATCAAACACACAACCTTGGTATATTGGAACAATGCTCTAACCAACTGAGCTACCCAATCAGGGCCTCTCTGTTTTTTTATAGTTTAGCAATTCAAATTATATTTCTGGACACAAGTTTTCCAGTTATCTAGATAAGTAATACTTTAAGTAGGCTGCCTAGAATATATTAGAGAGTGGAAACTACAGGTGAGTGGGGACAGGATATAAAGATGAAATTACTTTATAGATTTCTGGGAGAATAATGCTTATCATAAAAGCCTAACTTTTAAAGCAATTATTTTAATATTAATTTATTATGGTTGATATTTATTGAATATCTACTTTGTTAAAAACTGTACCAATTCTCACTTGAATTCTCATAAGAACTTTATATGAATAAGTATTTGTTTTTGCCCATTTCACATAAGCAGGAATCTGAAGTTAATTTGACCAGGGTACCATTATTGATGGTGAAGATGGGCTTGGAATCCAAGTCTGTGTGACTACAGATCTATTTTTTAGTTACTTTTGCTAGATTATGATGATAACAACAATAAATGCATAAGAATATGCCAAGCCAAAGTAATTTCTCATCTACCTTAGTAATAATAAATTGTACAAATATATTCTTTTTTTTTTTTTAAATCCTCACCGGAGGATATTTTTCCATTGATTTTTAGAGAGAGTGGAACAGAGAGGGAAAGACAGAGAGAAATATCGATGTGAAAGAAACACACAGATTAGTTGCCTCCTGCATGAGCCCCAACCAGGGCCCGGGCTGGGGAGGAGCCTGCAACCTCGGTACGTGCTCTTGACCGGAATCGAACCTGGGACTCTTCAGTTCGCAGGACAAAGCTCTATTCTCTGAGCCAAACCAGCCAGGGCTACAACTATATTCTTATATATGGAGATACTTGAGTGCCTGGTTTGTGCTTAACATTGTATATGTGCTGAAGGAATATAAAAAATTACAGATGATTTTAGTTTTTCTTTTTCTTTTTTTTAAAATATATTTTATTGACTTTTTACAGAGAGGAAGGGAGAGAGATAGAGAGTTAGAAACATCGATGAGAGAGAAACATCGATCAGCCGCCTCCTTCATACCCCCTACTGGGGATGTGCCCGCAACCCAGGTACATGCCCCTGACTGGAATCGAACCTGGGACCTTTCAGTCCGCAGGCCGACGCTCTATCCACTGAGCCAAACCGGTTTCGGCGATTTTAGTTTTTCTTAACACCTTAAGTTCCAAGCCTGTTTTGTCTTCCTTTCCGTTTAGCCCGCGATATCTGATCTCACTGATAAGCTGGTGGCACCAGTGACTGACGAGATCCGGATGGAAAGTATAGTGTCAGTCATTGGTGTCTGACATGGTGCTTAACGTATTAATTGTGGATGGGATATGTGAGAAGGTGTATTACCATCTGGTTCTTAACTGTCTTTTTGAGGGTGACTAATTGAGATTTTACTTCTTATGTAATTGCAAGTTTCTGCTTTAACTGATGAATTAATGGAGTAAACTGACTTGAGACTGATAAGTAGTTCTTTATTTTATAATGTCTACATTATGGTTTTGGTTAAAACTGTTGAATACATTTTCCTTTGCTTACACTCCCCATTTTCTTTCAGTGGGCCACAGTTACATTTCATCTTCCTCATCATGTGTTAAAGTCCATTGCCAGTGCCATTGTGAATGAACTCAAGAAAATAAATCAAAATGTTGCTGCCTTACCTGTGGCGTCTTCAGTGATGGACAGGTTGTCTTACCTCTTACCTAGTGCACGTCCAGAACTTGGAGTGGGGCCAGGCCGTTCTGTGGACAGGTATAACTTTGCTTATAAAGAGATATGACACTGAGATTGAATTGATTCGTTTTTGAATTAACCAAGAACAACTGTAAATTTGATTATGATTAAAAAATTTTTCACAAGTTTTTGAAAAACATTCAGATTTTCATTTCTATCAAAATACTGAAGTGGCTCTAGCTGGTTTGGCCCAGTGGATAGAGTGTCGGCCTGTGGACTGAAGGGTCCCGGGTTCAATTCCAGACAAGGGTACATGCCTAGGTTTTGGGCTCCATACCTAGTGTAGGGCGTGCAGGAGACAGCAAATCAATTGATTCTCTTTCATCATTGATGTTTCTAGCTCTCTCTTCCTTTCCCTTCCTCTCGGGGGGGGGAAAAAAAAACACTGAAGTAAACTAAATTACCACTTGAATTGTTATTTGTTTTGGTACCTGGAAGGTATTTAAAGGCTGGTAAAACTATATTTTGGAACTTAAAAATATAATTATTTACTATATAAGAATTATTTTTCTGTTAAAATTTTGTGACCTTTGGGATAAATTTTTAAAAATTGATTTTAGAGAGAGAGAGGAAGTGGGCGGGGAGAGAGAGAGAGAGAGGAAGCGAAAGAAACAAACATCTATTTGGTGTTCCACCTATTTATGCATTCACTAGAGGACCAATGCATGAAAATTGTGCATGGGGGAGAGGGCTCCCCTCAGCCCAGCCTGCACCCTCTCCAATCAGGGACCTCTCGGGGGATGTCTGGAAGTCAGACATCCCTCTCACAATCCAGGACTGTTGTCTCCTAACTGCTCACCTGCCTGCCTGATCGCCCCCAACTGCCCCCCTCTGCCGACCTGGTCGCCCCCTCACTGTCCCCCCTGCTGTCCTGGTCGCCCCCAACTCCCTGCTGACCTGGTCACCCTCAACTGCCCCCCCCTCGCCCCCACTGCTGGCCTGGTCGCCCCACATAACCTGATGTTCATTCGTTTGGTCGTCCCTCACTAACCCCCTCGTCGGCCTTGTCGGCCCATGTAGCCTGGTTTCAGTCATTTGGTCGTCCCTCAGTAATCACCTGCCGGCCTGGTTGCCCTATAGCAGCCTGCTGTTCAATTGTTGGGTCGTCTCTCACTAACACCCCTGCCAGCCTTGTCGCCCCACGCAGCCTGCTGTTCGGTTGTTACTGTGACGGCATCCTGGGCAATTTGCATATTTCTCTATTATTAGTATAGATTAGTTGATTCTTGTATGTGCCTGGACTGGGGATGGAACTCGGAACCTTTGAGTTTTGGGACAATGTTCTAACCAACTCAACTACCCGGCCAGGGCCTTTGAGATAAATTTTGATAAATTACAAAACCATGCTGGAATCTGACTATAAGAGCTATATATTATTTTTTATTGAAAATAATGAAAACTATTTTTAAAAAATCAATTAGGACAATTTTGAATTAAGATTTTTATGCTGCCTGCCCTCGATTTAAAGAGTATTATAGCCTGGTCAGTGTGGCTCAGTGGTTGAGCGTCAGCCTATGAACCAGAATGTCATGGTTCGATTCCTGGTCAGGGGACATGCCCAGGTTGCAGGCTTGATCCACAGTGAGGGGCATGCAGCAGGGGCATGCTTGAATGATTCACTCTTCATCATTGATGTTTCTGTTTGTCTGTCTCTCTCCCTACCTCTCTGAAATCAATTAAACAAAATAGAGTATTATAAAAATCATACCTCAACCATTATTTTCTTTAATGAAGATTTATTGGGGTTCTGCTATGTGTCAAACTCATTGAAAAGCTAGTAATGCATTAATTTAAAAACAAATTATTTGAAGTAACATCAGATTCTTTTTAAAAGCATTACAATTTAAAAATGCTAAATATTCAGTACGAAATGTTGAATTTAACTGTTTTGATTTAGGTTCACATTTGCCTTCACATGCAGCATTTTATGTTTTTACATTTTCATGAATGTGAATTGTAATTTCTTATGCTCTTTTTTGAAGTACATTTATAAATAGTACACACTAATATTAGCAAAGGCACTACTGAATGAATTAACTTTTAATTTCTATTATCTTAAGTATGGCTCTTATATTAGTTTGCAGTACTTACTAGTTTATCTCGGTAAACAGATTTTGATTAATCAGTTAGTTGCCTTTTTTTAAAAAGTGATTTTATTCTATCAATAACTTCTATTGGTTGTATTAAAATTTGTAAAGAATTTTTATATTCCACTAGAGGCCTGGTGCACCAGTTTGTGCAAAGGTCGGCTCCCTTGGCCTGGCCAGCGATCGGGGCTGATCGGGGCTGTCTTGCCTAGTCCGGATGGGTGCCAATGGGGGCCAGCCGGCCATCTGGCCAAGGAGGGACCTTGGGAAGGCTCCAGGGTGTGTCCGGCCCTCTCACCCAGTCCCAATTGGCCAGACCCCCGCAGCAAGCTAACCTACCGGTTAGAGCGTCTGCCCACTGGTGGTCAGTGCGTGTCATAGTGACTGGTTGAGCGGTTGACCAGTCAACTGATTGGTTGGACACTTAGCATATTACGCTTGTATTATATAGGATAGTAATATTGTTATCTCTGTCTTTTGGGCAAAATGTAGAAACTGTCTTTTTTTAAAAAAATATATTTTATTGATTTTTTACGGAGAGGAAGGGAGAGGGATAGAGAGTCAGAAACATCAATGAGAGAGAAACATCGACCAGGCACCTCCTGCACATCCCGCACTGGGGATGTGCCCGCAACCAAGGTACATGCCCTTGACCGGAATCGAACCTGGGACCTTTCAGTCCGCAGGCCGACGCTCCATCCACTGAGCCAAACGGGTTACGGCGAAACTGTCAGTGTTTTAAAAATATATTTTTATTTCAGAGAGAAAGGGAGAGGGAGAGAGATAATAACATCAATGATGAGAGAGAATCATTGATTGGCTGCCTCCTGCGCACACCCCACTGGAGATCAGCCTGCAACCTGGGCATGTGCCCTTGACCAGAATTGAACCCGGGACTCTTCTTCAGTCGTAGGCCGACGCTCTATTCACTGAGTCAAACCAATTAGGGCGAAACTGTCATTTTTTTTTTTAAATATATTTTATTGATTTTTCACAGAGAGGAAGGGAGAGAGATAGAGAGTTGGAAACATCGATGAGAGAGAAACATCGATCAGCTGCCTCCTGCACATCTCCTACTGGGGATATGCCCGCAACCCAGGTACATGCCCTTGACCGGAATCGAACCTGGGACCTTTCAGTCCGTAGGCCGACGCTCTATCCACTGAGCCAAACCGGTTTCGGCAAAACTGTCATTTTTAATGTGGCTAAGTGTCAGGTGATATGTGCTGTGGCTGTCCTTAAAATATTCTTTGGAATGTTTGGAGGGGGGGGGGGAATGTATACTTAGAATAAATGTTTCTTGTCTGTGAGAGCTATACCTATCTTGAAGAGATTATAAAGCAGCTACTCACAGCTATTTTAATTGCAAACAATAGCAGGGTTTCTAAAGAAGGCAGTGCAAACTGTGGTAAATATTTTATTTTAGGAAATACATTGCTTAGATAGGCTATTCAGTGTTTCTGGAGGTGTTAAATGTCTCAAAATATTAATTGTGATGTAGTCTGTGTTTGTTTCATTACAGGTGAATCTAGGGACTGTACTAGGACCCTGTTGAACTTAGATCTGTTGGGGGTTTGAATTAGGTTCGGGTAGATGTTATTGCTGTTCTGTTTGGTAATATAACTAAGGAGACAGCTTTCCAAGACTGACACAGATCTTGAAGATATATATAGTCCATAGAGGACAAGGCTTTTCTAACCCAATGGCGTTTTTTTTTCTTTTTCTTTCAAACCAGAACACAACTATGAGTTAATCCTAAAATCACTAGCAATATTATAGTAGATTGTGTACTAATTTAAGGAAAAATATTTTTCTGATCTTGTGATGATCTTTGCCACTTTTGCTCCCTTCCCCTGCCCTCCTGTTATCAGTTACTCATTTATGTTAGGAAGAGTAAGCTTTGCTTACCAGTTCTTTCTTACTTGAATCTATTTGGACTTTTTCTAATTTTGGTATGATCCTTTAAAGAAATACTTCAATGCTCTGTGTGTTATAGGTTCACACTCAGTGAGCTCACATATTTAAATATGAAAACATATGAAGATTTCCCTTTTTTATAATTCCATGGAGAGTACAACTTTCCTGGAAAGGGATTTCTCTGAAAGAACAAACAATTGCCCTCTACGTACTTAAAAATATTAAATTAGAAAATATTTTCTCAATATGAATGAGATAAAACCACTGTTTTTTGGTTTTAATTTTACCCACTTATACAAAACTTGGCAAATGATGAAGGCATACAACTTTCTCCCTCTACATTTCCAGATTGTGTGTTCTTGGCTTGGTAATTATGTAACATCGGTTAATTAAATCTACTCCAGGAATTGTTTATAAATTGTGGCTATTAATCAGGCTTATTTTTTCCTACACTGTTTAAGAGAAATTCCTTAAAGTGATCATTTTTAGTTTAAAATACAAATTTGAAAGTGGTTATTAGACTATTACAAGTTTTTGTTGATAATCTAGTAAAGTTTTTTCATTAGTGTGAAATAGGAGTGTCAATATCATTTGATGCCTAACTTCGATAACATAAAGTATGTTTACTTTTAGATCATTAATGTATAGTGAAGCTAACAGACGGGAGACATTTACATCATGGCCTCATGTAGGCTATAGATGGGCACAACCAGATCCCATGGCTCAAGCTGGATTCTATCATCAGGTAAAAAATATTATAAAAAAACCCAGTTTTTTGTTTTAAAAAAACTTTTTCAAAAACTTACTTTGTGTACCCTGTGTGCTTATGTGTATGCCTTTATGTGAGTGTTTTTCTTTCTTATTCCTTTGATCATAATATTGACTGGCTAGTGCTATGTCATGTATTGTGCACGAAAAGAAAAAACATTTGTTAAAAGTAACTAACAACTGAGTTAATGCTACATAACTATTTTCTTTTAGAAAGTAGGCAATATTCTTCACATGTGCTTTTTAAAATCTGTTTTCTTTGGGTGTGTATTCATTTTCACTTTTTGACTTATGCATGCATAACAGAAATAAGTACTTATGGTAATTCAATAAAAGCAACACATTCTTACTATAATTCTAATTTTATTTAGGATAAAAATTAACCATATACTAGATAATTATAGTAGCAACATTATGTGTAGTAAAATGCAACCTGAATACATAAAGTATTAAAAAATTGATTAAGAAATTACCCATATACTAGATAATTATAGTAGCAACATTATGTGTAGTAAAATGCAACCTGAATACATAAAGTATTAAAAAATTGATTAAGACACTGGACAGAAAGAGGAATAATTAGTCAAGGAAAATAGTCATAGTTTTATGCAGGAAAAGAGGAATGTGTACATTGTAAGGATTAGTGTGACAAAAAGACATGAGAATGGGACATTATGGAGAGTTTCATTGAATAAAGTAGAGGGAAGGTAAGAAAAAATAGGTTTAGATAGGAAAAATATACTACTTCTACTGAGTACAGTGTAGACTGGCTTGCCATTGTTTTATCCCTGCTAAAGAATCTAAGATATCTAGCATTTACATGTAAGTTTTTCATTAAACTTGCTTAGTTAATTTTAGAATTCAATGAAACTTTGAAATACATTGAAGTTACTATCATTAAGAATTTGCAGAGTGATTATTTCTTAGTTATCTTGAAGTGTTTCTGAATATGTTAACTAAAATTCAGAATGTCATAAATATTTGAATATTTTATTTAAAGTTTTTCAGATTATTAGTTAGAGTCATTTGGAGACTGGCTAATATTAGAATCACTTGCATTATTTTCTTAAATTAAGAATTAAATATGGACCATTTTTCCTAACTTTTTATCTTCCTACTAGAGGCCTGGTGCACAAAATTAGTACACTCAGAGGGAGGTGGTACCTCAGCCCGGCCTGCACCCTCTCGCAGTTCGGGAGCCCTATGGGGATGTCTGACTGATGGCTTAGGCTCACTGGGATAGGGCCTAAGCCATCAGTTGGACATCCTTAGCATTGCTGTTCAGGTGGGAGAGGTTCCTGCCACCGCCACTGTGCTTGCCAGCCATCAGCTCAGCTTCTGGCTGAGTGGCGTTCCCCCTGTGGGAGCGTACTAACCATTAAGGGGCAGCTCCTGTATTGAGCGTCTGCGCCCTGGTTGTCAGTGTGCATCATAGTGACCAGTCGTTCTGCCATCAGGCTGAAAACAGCTCTCTGACATCCCCCAAGGGGTCCCGGATTGTGAGAGGGCGCAGGCCAGGCCGAGGGAACCCACCTGTGCATGATTGGGGCTGGGAAAGGATGCAGGAGATTGGCCAGCTGGGGAGGGACTGCGGGAAGGCTCCAGGGCGTGTCTGGACCATCTCGCTCAGTCCTGATCGGCCAGACCCCAGCAGCAAGCTAACCTACCAGTCGGAGCGTCTCCCCTGGTGGTCAGTACATGTCATAGCGACTGGTCGACCCATTGACTGTCTTCCCCCTGGTGGTCAGTGCATGTCATAGCGAGTGTTTGAGCGGCCTTAGCATATCATTAGCATGTTATGCTTTGATTGGTTGAATGGCCAACTGGACGACTGGACACTTAGCATATTAGGCTTTTATTATATAGGATTTGGTGGCATTTTCTAAAATAGCCTCTGAGAAGGGATAACTTGATATTTTTCCTATTGAATTATTCATTGTATTACATATTAGCCAAGAGGTAAAATCATAGGTTTTCTAGAATCTTCTGTCTGTATTAAGGGTTGATTATTCTTAATCTTCTAAAATATATAATAAATTTACACCTGTAGACACAGTAAGTGATAAAAATAAAAACATTGGTTTTTAGAGGTAAGTTTGAGTTCAGGTTTTGTTATTTTATTTACTTGTAGGATGTAGTCCCATGTGTCTTGAAGAATATTACGTGAATTAGGTTCACTAGTTTGCATTTCATTTTTACTTGCCCTTATATGGTTGTATGGGATTCATTTTGTAATAATAAACTTGTTAGTTTTTTTCTTTCTATACTTGACTATATTTCAAATACTTTAGTAATATAATCAGTAGTATAATCTATATACATAAAAGCCCAGTGACCATTACGGCAGAATGACCAGAACGACTGGTCAGTATGACATGCATTGACCACCAGGGGGTAGACTTGCAATGCAGGAGTCAGTGCGCTCCCACAGTGGGAGCTCTGCTCAGCCAGAAGCCGGGCTCATGGCTGGCGAGTGCAGTGGTGGTGGCGGGAGCCTCTCCCGCCTCCGTGGCAGCACTAAGGAGTGGCTATCCAAGTGGTTAGGAGCAAGCAGGCGGGTGGTAAGGGGTGGGGAGCCAAGTGGTAAGGAGCAAGCAGGTGGGTGGTTAGGCGTGAGCAGGCAGGCGGTTAGGAGTTAGGGGTCCCGGATTGCGAGAGCGCGCAGGCTGGCCTTAGGGACACCCCTCCCATGCACTAATTTCGTGCATCGGGCCTCTAATTTATAATAATAAAAGTGTAATATACTAATTAGACCGGACATTCTTTCGGACAAAGCCGGGGTTGCGAGGGAAGCCCAGGTCCCGGTGCCTGCCAATGGCCGGAGGAAAGCCCAGGTTCTGGGTGCCAGAGGGAAGCTGGTGCCGGCAGCTGGGGGAAGGAAGGCCTACTTTTGCATGAATTTTGTGCATTAGGCCTCTAGTCAGTAATAAATCTGAGATCATCTATGTGCTTCTATGTTTGATTTAATGGTCATTTTCTGATGAAACACAATTTTTCAAATAAAGCAGCAAGTTTATAAACATTTAGGGATTCAGTGTATTGCTTGAACCTAATACTGGAGGCTAATTTTCTTTTTTCAATAAAGAATTTTACCTAAATTTATTGACTTTTTTAGAAGTTTTTATTAAAAAGTTATTTTAATGTTGATTAACCTTGTGTGTTTTCTTTATAAATTTGCAGCCTGCCTCATCTGGAGATGATAGAGCCATGTGTTTTACTTGTAGTGTATGCCTTGTTTGTTGGGAACCTACTGATGAACCTTGGTGAGTCTTCATTAATCTGGACATAATAGCTAAATTAATCCTATATATTGGACTGCGTCCCACATGGCCAGGGGTGAGCCCGAGGAGGGGCGGTGAAGGATTAAAGAAAACAGACAAGAGAATACAGTTGGAACCAGGTGTATCACTGTGCCTAGATGAGGAAACAGTGACACAGTCTGTAAGCCCAAGCTTTATTTTGTAGTCAGATCACACAAAGCAAAACAAGGGCAAGATGTTTACAGTGTTCTTGCAAATTTCACTTCTGCTTCTTTCCTGTCGTTGCCATTCTCTGAACTCTATCCAGCTTCGTTCAGGCAGCACTTGCTGTACCCCCCGAAGGCCACATTCCTTAGCTATCTAGGACTGTAGGGTTGGACCATAAGGTCAAGCTTACAGTCATAGCCTTTTGGCTATAATTGTGCTGGGAGGGCTTTGCCCTCCAAGCTGGGACTTGTTTGTGGCTTTGCCACAAGTCAGTCTGAGGGTTGAACCTGTCCAAATGCTGTAGCTACTCTCCACAATATGTGTGCTTCTAAATTGTGCTTTTCTGATCTAGATATAATAATATTCATGTCTTTCTGCCATCGGTATTTTTTCCCTTGTCTCAGGAGGATGAGGTAGCACTGTCTGTGCTCTGTCACATCACTTAGCATACAGTATCGCTAAGATCTTTCACTGCCTAAAGTCTGTACTTGAAAGTGCCAAAGAATAGAGTCAGACTCTGAAAACCAAGATACTATGATAAAATAAATGAAAAGAGCATGATTAACTTCAGCTGTTTAATAGTGATCTGTTGAAGGCAGGCTGTCAGTGGGGAATCCACAGATGAGGGTCTTATGATTTATGTTAATAAATTTTATTGTAATTTATATTTTTAATCTTCACCCAAGGATATATTTTTTATTGATTCTGTAGAGAGAGGAAGGGAGATGGGGGAGAGAGAGAGATAGACAGACAGACAGACAGACAAACAGACAAAGATACGAGAAAAACATCAGTTGGTTGCTTCCTGTAGTCATCCTGACTAGGGTTTTCAACCTGAAACCTGGATATTTGCCCTGACCCCGAATTGAACCTTTTGGTGCATGGGATGATGCCCAACCAACTGAGTTATGGTTGTAGGTCCTTGCTTTTCATCACAGGGTTCTTCTTTGTAAATATTTATTTATTTTTAAATATATTTTATTGATTTTAGAGAGAAAGGGAGAGGGCTGTAGAAACATCACTGACAAGAGAGAATCATTGATGCCTGCCTCCTGCACGCCCCCTACTGGAGATCAAGCCCCCAACTTGGGCACATGCCTTCTACTGGAATCGAAATTGAACTTGGGACCCTCTAGTCAGCAGGCCAATGTTTTATCCCCTCAGCCAAACTGGCTAGGGCTTCGCAAATTTTAAATATACAATGCAGTATTAACTGTTGTCACTGTACTCTGCATATATGGAGAATTTTAAATCTATATAAAGTAGTTATTCATTTAAAGATGTAGGAAACCATTATGAGGAAATACCAGGACTTTAAGCAATTTAATCAGGATGCTGATATAGCATAAATTATACTGTAGCATTTCTGAGTTTCATCTGAGACTGTATTTGTATTGAGTTAAAGCGTATAATAACTGCTATTATGAAGTTCTGGTTGGACATGTTAGATGATGTTGAATGATTTGGTATTTGAATCTTGGTAAGGAATACTTGTTTTTTCAAAAAGAAAAGATGATCCTGATATTTTGTTTTAATGTGCAAATTTAACTGCTTTGTTATTCATTAAATTTTTTCCTGTTGGTTTATGTAAAGGTCTGAGCATGAGAGACATTCCCCAAATTGCCCCTTTGTGAAAGGTGAGCACACACAGAATGTGCCATTGTCAGTCACTCTCGCAACAAGTCCTGCACAGTTTCCTTGTACGGATGGAACTGACAGAATATCTTGCTTTGGGTCGGGAAGCTGCCCCCATTTTCTAGCTGCTGCAACGAAACGAGGAAAGATCTGCATATGGGATGTTTCCAAACTTATGAAGGTATATTTTAATTTTGAAGTAATAGATTAGTAATTGAGAAAAAAAGCAGTTGTAAACTTAGCCTTTTCATTGTTTAGGTGCACTTAAAGTTTGAAATTAATGCATATGATCCAGCTATTGTACAACAGCTTATTCTGTCAGGAGAACCAAGCTCAACAGTTGAATCAAGGAGACCAACTTTGGCGTGGCTAGAAGACTCCTCTAGTTGCTCAGATATACCAAAATTGGAAGGAGATAGGTATGTGAATTTGTTTTATTGGTATTTATAGACATTAAGTATTTTCCTAAATTGTATGTTCTCTTAATTCTAATTAAAGAGGCAGAAAATTATTATGTTAACAAATTAGATAATAAATGTTTGTTTAAAATGTGAAATAGCTGTATAATTCTTTTAGAAATGCCATAGTCTGTAAAATATACTTTATTTTCTACATTAACCTATGCCATTAATTGGACATAATTGCTGCATCGGAAAATAGTGTAAATAATGAACAAAACAACCCTTCGATTAGGCTTGTAATTTCACCTTCTATTAAATCTTTTCATAAAGCTGTTGAACCAAATGGTTAAATGGTTTTAGTTTCCCCTTTTTTTTAATTAGCACTTTAAATTATAGACATCCTCATGAATAATGACATAACTTGTGGCTAGAGAGGATGACCTAGTTATTTAAAACAATTTATCAGTAGCCAGCAAAGATTTGAAACAAAATTATTGCTATAGAAACATTTTGTTAAAAATTCTGTGTTGGATTCTCTTCCATTGAGCTTTTCTGGCAGATTCCTGATTTCTATAGGTTTATTTGATCTATGTGGGGAAGGAGAATAAAAATATAATCTCATTTCACTCATTTGTTTCCAAGAAACTGCCGTTGTAACTCTGAACTGGGCTAGGATTACAGAGCAACACCTGCAGTATTCTCAAGTAGGCAGATTGAAGGATTTCACAAACCACTCAACTTGTCTTAAGTATTAGTAGCTCCCCTCTCCCCTTTTCTTCTTCAATTTTATTTTTTAATTCAAATATATTTTTTAATATTAGAGTTGATGTACAATATTATTTTACTTGCAGATGCAGAGCCCAGTGATTAGACATATACTAGTATATGACTTACAAAGTCATAAGTTTACTGCTCATCTAACAACTTACATAATTATTACAATATTATTGACTACATTCTATGCTGTACTTTACATCTCCAGAGCTATTCTGTAAATACTGATTTGTACTTATTAATCCCTTCACCTTTTTTATTTCCCCTGCTACCCCCCAATCTAGCAATTGTCAAAATGTTCTCTGCATCTATGAGTCTGTTTCTGTTCTGCTTGTTTATTTTTTCTTTTTACATTCTACATATAAGTGAAATCATGTAGTATTTGCCTTTTCTCTGACTTACTTGATTCAGCACAATACGATCCATCCATGTTGTTGCAGATGGCAAGATTTTTTTTATGGCTG
Organism: Myotis daubentonii; assembly: GCF_963259705.1. NCBI lineage: Eukaryota > Metazoa > Chordata > Mammalia > Chiroptera > Vespertilionidae > Myotis > Myotis daubentonii. Next base: position 64,986,810 of record NC_081851.1, on the reverse strand, counting down.
AGTCAAATTGTATATATGCAACACTTTATCCATTCATCTGTTGATGGACACTTGGGTTGCTTCCATATCTTGCCTATTGTAAATAATGTTGCAGTGAACATATGGATGCATATGGCTTTTCTATTTCGTATTTTTTGGATAAATATCCAGAAGTGGAATTGCTGGGTCGTTTTTTGTGTCTTTGTTTTAAATTCTATTTTGTGTGGTATAAGTATTGCTATCCCAGCTTTTTGTTGTTTCCTTTTTATGAAAAATCCTTTTCTGTCCCTTCACTTTCAGTCTATGTGTCTTTTGATCTAAAGTGAGTCTGTTACAGACAGCATGTGTAGGGTCTTGTTTTGTTACCCATTCAAGCACCCTTTATCTTTTGGTTGGAACATTTAATCATTTGCAATTAAAGTTATTATTGATAGATAGTATCTATTTTATTCATACTTTTGATCTATTTTTTTCCATAAAGTAGACCCCTTTAAAAATATTTTTATTGACTTCAGAGAGGAAGGAAGAGGGAGAGAGAGAGAAACATCAGTGATGAGGGACAATCATTGATCAGCTGCCTCCTGCATACCCCACACTGGGGATCGAGCCCGCAGTTTATCAGCATTGTTTAATCACTTATGGTCTCAGACTACTTATACATAATTTAAGTTAGTTTTAATAGTTTTTGTGATGCTTATATTCTAGATGTAAAGCAGTGGTTGTTGTAACATTGTACTTTTTTTTTCTTCCTGTCTCACATGTATACATTTTTTTGAAATTCAAATTATATTTTTACTTTGTCTTTTAAGTGATGATTTACTGGAGGATTCAGATAGTGAAGAGCATTCCAGATCAGATTCTGTGACAGGTATGTAAAAAATGTTAGATGATCTGTTTATAGCAGAGATCTTGAATTAGTAGTACATAGTGTTTCCTACTTAACTTTAAATGGTACCTACTTGAGCCAAATGAAGTAAAGGGACAACTTTATCAAAAATTTTGTCCCAGATGTCAGGGAGTTGACATTGAGCTCTTAATAATGTGTTCAATTTATTTGCTTAATGTATCCTCTTTTTAAATAAAAGTAACATTTAAATTAAGGTAAAAACAGGTGAATAGAAAATACATTTTTAGGTATAAAATCATAGACATTGAGGCTTCAACTACATGCTGCCTTATTCATTATCTTATGAAATATTAAAACAGTATTTTTCATATTTAATATAGTTATAGTATGAGCAAGGCTAATAGTGCATCTCAAAATAGTTTTACTATGTCAGAATTCAAATCCTGTCATTTAATTATAGTCTGATAGCATTTTCTAATACATAAAATAGTGATGCTAACATGTGTTAATTAGCGTTTTTGGGATTAAGATAAAAATATGTGAAGCATAATCCCTGGAAGTAGCCAGTGTTTTTAAAAAGTGACTGTTATTACGTTTTGGCTCTTCTCTGATGTCAGGTCTCATGAATTAAGGAATGTATAACTTGTTAAATCTCTCTATAAGAGACATGGTTTTATATAGTAGTCAAAAGTTATAGTTAGTTTAGAGTAGCAAGTTCTTTTTAAAATTTAGTTTGTCATGAAATCTTTTTTAAAGACACCAAACAATAATGGTCTGGTTTTGGGTTAACCTTTAGTTGTATTTTGAGGTAGTTCTTAGAAATGAAAAAAATCAACAAAAATGTAGGAAAATGCCATGAGTGATGTACAAATGTGTAGTTAGATCCCGAATAATAAAGATTTCATTTAAAAATGTTTAGTCTTCTGCTGATAATGTTTGTCCCCATCTTTGTTGTCCTTTTGCAAAAACAGAAAAGGGCTACTATTGCATTTTCTGAATTTGATAGATAATAAACTGGTCATTGGTCACCTGGAGTCTTGGCTAGAGTTTGATATCTTCTACAAAATAGTTCTTAAGTCTTGTCAAATCACTTTACCTCTTTGGCCCTCAGTTTTTTCCTTTGTACACTGAAGTGTTTGAACTAAATTTTTCTTTTTCTACTCTTAAACTTTTAAATTCTATCTATAACATTTTCTTTGTATACTATGGTTTTGCTCTTTTCTCTGGGTCTAAGGATCTCAGTAGGTATTTTTTTAATTTTAATATCTACCTTTGGTCTGTGTCCTTATACCTTTTATAACCTTTATTTTTTTCACCTATGCTTGGTTGATCTTTCACTCCTTCTATAGAAACTATAGTTCTGTTTACTTGACATCCCTATATCTAAAAAATTACCATGTATTTTTAAAAAAATATATATTTTATTGATTTTTTACAGAGAGGAAGGGAGAGGGATAGAGAGTTAGAAACATTGATGAGAGAGAAACATCCATCAGCTGCCTCCTGCACACTCCCCACTGGGGATGTGCCCGCAACCAAGGTACATGTCCTTGACCGGAATTGAACCTGGGGCCCTTGAGTCTGCAGGCTGATGCTCTATCCACTGAGCCAAACCGGTTAGGGCTTACCATATATTCTTGACTCTGTGATACCTCAGTAGTGTTGGGAATGTTGTCTTCATGTAGTATTTAAAGGTAGCATTGGTAATAGAAATAAATTCTTCTAGTTCATATACTTTAGTATTGCCTCCTTTTGAGATTTATAAGTATCTCATTTATTTGTAGTAAAATATGTATCTTCTTAGCTAATTATATTGATATTAGAGGGTCCCTCAGTGTGGCCTGTGGGGATTGGGTCAAAACCAGCAGTCCAGCCGAAACCAGTTTGGCTCAGTGGATGGAGCGTCGGCCTGCGGACTGAGGGGTCCTAGGTTCGGTTCCGGTCAGGGGCATGTACCTGGGTTGCGGGCACATCCCCAGTGGGAGATGGGCAGGAGGCGGCTGATCGATGTTTCTCTCTCATCGATGTTTTTGGCTCTCTGTCTCTCTCCCTTCCTCTCTGTAAAAAATCAATAAAATATATTTAAAAAACAAACAAACAAACAAAAAAAACCAGCAGTCCAATGCCACCTGCTGCTCCTGCCTGCCACTTCTCCTCATCCCAGCCCTGCTACGCCTGTTGCCGCTGCCATTCGGTAGGCTTGCTGCTGCTTTGCTGCGGTCTCTGGGCTGCAGTGGCCAGCTGTGAGTCCTGCATCTGGCACCTATTGGTCAGCTGAGTGGCAGCTTCTGCATTGAGCATCTGCCCCCTGGTGGTCAGTGCCCATCATAGCGACTGGTTGACTGGTTGTTTTGTTGTTCAGTCGCTTAGGCTTTTATGTATATAGATAATGCATTGACTAGATGAGTAAAAATGAAAATTAATGAAAACACATTAGAGATTTTGAGTTACATTCAGAAGGTCATTACTAATGAATATAGTTCCCTTTTCACAGGGCATATATCACAGAAGGAAGCCATGGAAATGAGCCTTGATATAACAGCACTCAGCATTCTCCAGCAGCCAGAAAAACTTCAGTGGGAAATTGTTGCAAATGTGCTTGAAGATACCGTTAAGGATCTTGAAGAACTTGGGGCAAATTCTTGCTTAACAAACTCTAAGAGTGAAAAGACAAAGGAAAAGCACCAGGAACAACACAACATTCCCTTTCCATGTTTATTGGCTGGAGGTTTATTAACATATAAATCTCCTGCTACCTCACCCATTAGTAGTAATTCTCACAGGTCACTGGATGGTTTAAACAGAACTCAGGGTGAAAGTATTTCAGAACAAGGGTCAACTGACAATGAATCCTGCACTAATTCAGAATTAAATTCTCCTCTGGTAAGGAGGACTTTACCCATTTTGCTTCTTTATAGCATCAAGGAATCTGATGAGAAAGCAGGAAAAATCTTTTCACAGATGAACAGTATAATGAGTAAAAGCTTGCATGATGACGGCTTTACAGTTCCACAGATTATTGAAATGGAACTGGATAGTCAGGAGCAGATGTTGTTGCAGGATCCTCCCGTGACTTACATTCAGCAATTTGCGGATGCAGCGGCCAACCTTACCTCTCCAGATTCTGAGAAGTGGAACTCTGTGTTTCCCAAGCCTGGGACTTTGGTTCAATGCTTGAGACTGCCAAAGTTTGCAGAGGAGGAGAATCTTTGTATAGACTCTATAACTCCTTGTGCTGATGGAATTCATTTGTTGGTAGGACTGCGGACATGCCCTGTTGAATCCTTGAGTGCAATAAATCAAGTAGAGGCCTTGAATAATTTAAATAAATTAAACTCTGCGCTGTGTAATAGACGGAAAGGTGAACTGGAATCCAATCTTGCTGTAGTGAATGGTGCAAATATTAGTGTAATCCAACACGAATCACCAGCAGATGTACAGACCCCTTTGATAATTCAGCCTGAGCAGAGGAATGTTAGTGGTGGATATTTAATACTTTATAAAATGAATTATGCCACTCGGATAGTGACTTTAGAAGAGGAGCCAATAAAAGTCCAACATATCAAAGATCCCCAGGACGCAATTACCTCGCTCATTTTGCTTCCTCCAGATATATTGGATAATCGAGAGGATGACTGTGAGGAACCTATTGAGGAAATGCAATTAACCTCAAAAAATGGCATTGAGAGAGAAAAAAAGTCTGATATTTCTACTCTTGGACACCTGGTAATAACCACTCAGGGAGGATATGTAAAAATATTAGATCTTTCAAACTTTGAAATTTTGGCCAAAGTGGAGCCTCCCAAAAAGGAGGGCACTGAGGAACAGGACATGTTTGTTTCTGTCATTTACTGCTCCGGCACAGACAGGCTGTGTGCATGCACCAAAGGTAAGTGGTTGGTTTGTTGGGTTTCTCTACAAACCTTATAAAGTTGTATATGGCATTTGTTGATGTGTGAATTTTAGATCCATGTAAAGAGACATTTATTCTTTTATAATGAAGTGGTAAACCTTTCAACTTTTTAAACCGTTTTTAAAACTTTTTTCTACTGTCCTAAGTTAGTATCTAACTGTAAATAAGTTAATAAATATCTCAGAAAGTATCTTCTCTGCTTTAACCTCAAGAAAATAACCTGCTGTTCTTTCTGAGTCCTGACTCTGTATTTGCTTAAATTTGTGGCCTTGGGCAAGTTACTTTAAACTTAGGTAAACCTTTGTTTCTTTACTCATAAACTAGGATAAGAAGGCCTATTTCCAGGTTTGTTAGAATTAAATTAAATCATATATGTAAAGTTTTTCGCATAGGTATTGGTCCTCATTTCCCCCTGAAATAAAAGTATTTAGCAAATAATTAGTACTTTTGCCAGTTTTTTTTGTTTGATTTATTCCTACCTCTGATTGATAGTGAAATCAGTTTTGTAACATCTGAGGCTCTGTATAAATTAACATATGGTATGCATTTTTTTTTTTTTTTTTACTTAATATGTATTTTAAGTCAGAGAGAAAAAGCTATTTTTGAAAAGGATTACTGACAATATCAGACAACATGAATAGTCCTGTTGATAGTTTAGGGCCAGGAGATACTGAAGCCTAGGTCACTATAGCCACTACTTGGACAGAGGAATTAGGTTTGAGAAGAGTGAGGTATCTCATGTGGTTCTGGTAAGATTTAGCCTGTTTTTCCTCTCTTTAAAAAGATCTCAAGACTTTAGCTAAAAAGAATAATGGTTACTTTCAACAATAAAGAATTTAAATAAAATAAAGCAAGAGATGACATTAAAAAAAATAATGGTGAATATAGTGGTTCAAGTTGCTTTTTTTGAAATACATCAAGTGAAATAACAAAGGGACAAACATCTTCAAATAAAATAAAAACCTAACAAGGGTTAACTTGACAAATGGCAAGGCATAATAACTTTAGACTAATAAAGCTTTGAATTAGTTAATAAAGTTCAGAAAACACATTAAAATACTAAGCAATGTGAAGGGTAATATGAATTTATTGATCATCTATGGCCAGTTCATTGTTGTTAGATCTTTACCTTTATTAATTCATTTAGTCATCACACCAACTTACGAGGTATGTGCTATCATTGTCTCCATTTATATAGGTAAGGGAACTGAGGGAAAGTGAGGTTAAGTAACTTGCCTATATAGAGCTAATAAATGACAGAGTCAGCATTCAGACCTGGCAGTCTGTCATCAGAGTGATTAACTAAGTTACACTGTCAGAATGTATCCAAATCAGAAGACTCATTTGGTGACTTTTGGAATCTTAATCTGAAAGATTTAAAAAATGAAAAGAATTTAATTTGCCATTTGGCATGACGTCACTAGTGCCTTGATATTTTTAAAAATATATAAGATGATTCCCAACTTAAGATGGTTTGACTTAGGATGTTTTGACTTTAAAATTGTGCAAAAGCGATATGTATTCAGTAGAAACCAGCTAGGCTAACCTATGTTCAGTAGGTTACATGTATTAAATGCAATTTCAGTATTTTCAATTTAGGATGGGTTTATTGGGAAGTAACTCCCATTATAAGATGAGGGGCAGAGTTTTTATTTCTGGAGTTGCAGTCTTAGTGGTTTAAGTTGCCACAATCTACTTCAGAATAATTCTGACTTAATTCTAGTAAAATATGGAAACTTTTCTGTGATCTTTTTTCTATGCTACCTTTGTGCTACTGTTGTCTTAAGTATAATATTTAGATAAGTTTTAAATTCAAGCAAAAAGTGTTATTTTATAAAATCTTTGTCTCCTAAAAATGTTAAATGAGAAAAAACATTTGCTCACTTGTTATTTCTACTTTTTTTTTTTTTTTTTGGGTGAATTTGGTACTGTCTTTTATCTTGAAGGACTTTCCTTTAGTACTTATTAATAGGCAGGTTTGCTAGCAAAAAGTTCTCTCAGTCTTTGTTTATCTGGAAATGTCTATTTCACCTTCTTTTTGAAGAATAGTGCTATATATGTAGAATTAGTTGTTGACTTTGTGTACATGTCATTCTATTGGCTGTGGCCTCCATTGTTTCTGATGTCAGTTTTAATTTCCATTGTAGTTTCCATGTCTGATGAGTTATTTTTAACTTGCTGCTTTGAAGATTTTCTCATTGACTTTGACTGTAATGTATGTGTATCTGTGGATCTTTTTGTAGTCAGCCTACTTGAGTTTAATTGAAATGATTGTATTTGTAGTATAATGTTTTTCATCACATATTGGCAGTTTTTGCCCCTTATTTTATAAAAATTTTTTTCTATGTCTTTTTCTTCTCTTTTTTTGGAATTCTCATTACATGTATGCACTTAATTTGATTTGTCCCATAGGTCAATGAGATGCTTTTTTTATTTAAAAATTTCTTTCTTTCTTTTATTTAGCTTCTTTGGTTTCTATTGGCCCATTTTTATTTCACTGATTCCTTCTACTACCATTGCAAATGTACTTTGAGCTTCTCAAGTGAACTTTTTTTTTTTTTTTTAATATATTTTATTGATTTTTTACAGAGAGGAAGGGAGAGAGATAGAGAGTTAGAAACATCGATGAGAGAGAAACATCGATCAGCTGCCTCCTGCACATCTCCTACCGGGGATATGCCCGCAACCCAGATACATGCCCCTGACCGGAATTGAACCTGGGACCCTTCAGTCCGCAGGCCGACGCTCTATCCACTGAGCCAAACCGGTTTCGGCTCAAGTGAACTTTTAATTTTAGTTATTTTACCTTTAAACTGCAGAATTTCCCTTTGATCTTTTAGAATATCTCTTTTTTGTTGAGATTCTTAATTTGTTGAGTCATTTTTTCCATTTGTTCTCTTAATTATCCTTATCTGGTTTCTTATTTTATGAAAATATTTACAATTACTTATTTGAAATTTTTGTTCGCCAAATCTAATATGGGCACTCAGATGTTTCTCATTGATTTTGTTTTTCTTAAGCATGGATTGCTCTTCCTTTGCATGTTTTATAGTTTTTAATTTAACATTGGACATTTTAAATGACATTGGAGAAACTCTGGATTCTGATCCCCACTCCACCACCTACCCTCCTCACCCACCCTCTCTTGATGGTTGTTGTTCTTTGTTTGATAACCCACCTGGACCAAATCTGCGAAGCGTGTTTCTTTTGCAGTGTGTAGTTGCTGCTGACTCTCTTTTTTGTTTGTTTATTTTAACTTTAAGCCTTGTTTCTTTTTTATTGTTACCTCTGTGTTCCACATAGCTTAGTATTCAGCTAAAGATTTTGGTAAGTGGTTGTGCCCTAATACCAAATATATTTACCACTAAGGCCATGTTCATGTGTGCCCTGACTTTTATTTTCTTTATTTTTGTTTTCTGTTGAGTCCTTTCAATTCTTTCTTGCATAGGCATTGGGGGCTTGTTTGGGAATGTGTTGATGGCTTAGGCCCAGTGTGGTCTTTGCTACACATGTGTACAACCTCTAATCAATGTAGGATTTATAGAGTTTACCAAACTCCCTATGCTTCTACCACATCTTTTAAGTTAAAATTCCTGGTTATTTCTAGTGTTTTGCTTGCCCCAGGATCCTGACTGTAGGTAGCAGAGTTGATGGGCCTCATTTTAGTCGCCACTGAGCCACTTTAAAATGACAGCACTCTATAAGTCAGTGAGCTTCCTCTGGCAATAGAAGTGAATCAGCTGTTTTTCACAACTTGCCCCACCCTGGTTGAATGACAGTTTTGTCCAGGTTTATATAAAGTTGCTTTTCAGGAAGAGACTTTATTGCCCTCCTTATTCTGTAATTCTGGAAGTGAATCTCCAAATACTCTTGCTAGAATATAATTTTATTCATTCATTTTTGTCTTAAAATTTTGCTAACTTTGTTTTCAGTGTTTTTCTGTGATAGAGATATAAAAAATAGAGATTCAATTTCATTGTGAAATTAAGACTCTTTGTCCCCCCCCCCCCCCGCCCCCACTGATTTTAAAGGGGGGAGGAGGAGAGAGAGAGAGAGAAAGAGAGAGAGAGAAAAACATTGATCGGTTGCCTCCCATACTAGCCCTGATTCGGGGATCAAACCCACAACCTGGGTATGTGCCCTGACTGGGAACTGAACCGCGTGGCTCTTTGGTTCATGGGACAATGTTCTAACTAACTGAGCCACACTGGCCAGGTTTGTTACTGCTGGGATTGAGATTGGCCCTTGATCCCAAAATAGCTAGTATATTCGTTTCCTCATCTGTTAAGTGGCTACAATAATTGTCCCTATCTCAAGGGTTTTTGTGAAGACTAAATGGATTAATTTAAGCATTTAAAATAGTACCTTACACATAATAAGTAAATTCTAGTTGAATAACTATTTTCAAACATGTTTGTGTATTTGCCATTTTCCTGATTTAATTTTCAGTTTGCAATTACTTGGCAGTTTAACTTCTAAGTTCTTCGAAATATATCACTTTGTTGAATTGAACCGTGGCCTGGTTCATAGGTCAATGCTCAACCACTGAGCCATGCAGGCTGGGCTGTTATCCTTCTTTATCTGACTATCAAGTGATAGTAAATTTTCTTAACTAAGTAAAGTGCACTTGTATGGGTACCCATCCATGTATGTATGTTGATGACATATCACTACACTGTAGGTGGTGAGCTTCATTTTCTCCAAATTGGAGGAACCTGTGATGATATTGATGAAGCTGATATATTAGTGGATGGATCTCTTTCTAAAGGAATAGAACCATCTTCAGAAGGTTCCAAACCTTTATCGAATCCTTCAAGTCCTGGCATTTCAGGTATGGTATTAAGTTTTTAAATGATTTTAAAAAATGCATATTCCTGTGATGTTCAGAGTTTTCTGAGTTTATTTTGTTGTTGTTGTTGTTGTTAATCCTCACCTGAGGATGTTTTCTCATGGATTGTTAGGGAGAGTGGAAGAGAGAGAGAAAGACAGAGAGAAACATCGATGTGAGAGAAACACATCGATTGGTTGCCTCCTGCACACATCCGACCAGGGCCTGGGCTGGGGAGGAGCCTGTAACCGAGGTATGTGACATTGACCAAAATCGAACCCAGGACCCTTTGGTTCGCAGGCCGGTGCTCTATCCACTGAGCAAACTAGTTAGGGCTGAATCTATTATATTCTTAAACAATATTCAGTTTTTTAAAAAATATATTTTTATTGATTTCAGAGAGGAAGGGAGGAGAGAGAGTTAGAAACATCAGTGATGAGAGAGAATCATTGATTGCCTGCCTCCTGCATGCCCTCCACTGGGGATCGAGCTCGCAACCCAGGCATGTGCCCTTGGCTGGAATTGAACCTGGGACCCATCAGTCCGCAGGCTGATGCTCTATCCACTGAACCAAGCCAGCTAGGGCAATATTTCAATTTTTATAGTCAACTCTTGCTGACTTTGCTGAGGGCATTAATTTCTGTATTGGCATTCTTTTACTAGGCTTGTTTTTGTGTATTAATTATTATTTTTCCAGTAGTTGGAAAATGTTATAAACATTAAAATAAGAAGTGATTCTCAACTTTGGGTAGGTTGACCAACATTGGTTCAGTTACCTAAGGAAAAAACACATTACATTGGTCATTAAGGAGTTTTTGGTCTAGCAGGGGAAGAAAAAAAAAACACATGAAAAAGAGAAGATTCATTAAGTAAGTTTAAAGTCAGTGGAATGGCCTATATTATTAATATTACTATAGGAGTTGAAAAGTCAAAAAAATACTTTCTCTCTGCAATAGCATATTCAGACCCCAATAGCCCCATTGTGAAACTTTAGATACAGTATTTAATTCTGTTTCATGCTCTTCACGTGTTGCACTGAGCTCTCTTTCCCCAACCTTTATGCCTACTTTTAGTAATTTTGTACTTCCATAGAGCTGTGTTGTACTCTTAGCACTTACCACATTTTATTCTCCAGAACTAGCATTTAAAAGAAGTTTAGTAAATCTGAAATAAAAAGTATGTTTGAACTCAAATGTATTCTAAATAGAAATAATACATAAAGTTGGTAGTCAATCTTAATGGACACTTATATTTGGGCATTTGATTATTCTTCTTTGCATCACAGACAAACTTAGTGATTACTAGTATAATACATGTTAAATTTAGTGATTATTAGTATAATCTATGGTAGTCTTCACTACCTTAATGCCAGGTGTTCTCAACCTCATCTGCACTACTGACATTTTGGACTAGATGTTTTGTTGTGGTTGGAGTATTCTGTATTAGTCTTATCTCTGAATTCTGCCTACTAGATTCTAGTACATACATTGCCCCCATCCACTTGGCCCTTGGGAGGCAAGATTGTCCCCAGGTTGAGATACACTGACTCATGTCTTTTGCTATAATTAGTCAAGACTTGATTGTTTTGATTATACAACTTAGTTTAAAAGCTAGCATACTGAATGTTTTCTTAATTTATAAGTTATTGTTATAATAAAGAAGAAATTCATAAAAGTACTATTTAGTAGAAAAGCTGTGAATTAGATTATAAAGAAGTAAATACAGTCATATGCCACATAATGATGTTTTGGTCAATGATGAACTGCATATATGACAGTGGTCCTATATATTCTATATAATAAAAGCCTAATATGCTAAGTGTACAGTCGATCCATTGGCCGTTCAGCCAATCAAAGCATAATATGCTAATGATATGCTAAGGCCGCTCAACCACTCGCTATGACGTGCACTGACCACCAGGGGACAGACGCTCTTACCAGTAGGTTAGCTTGCTGCTGGGGTCTGGATGATTGGGACTGAGGGAGATGGGCTGGACAAACCCTAGAGCTCTCGCACTGTCCCTCCCCGGCAGGCCAACCTCCCACGTTTCTCCTCGGCCCTGATCATGCACTGGTGGGTCCCTCAGCCTGGCCTGCACCCTCTCGCAATCTGGGAACCCTTGGGGGATGTCGGAGGGCCGGTTTTGGCCCGATCCCGCAGGCCAGGCCGAGGGATCCCATTGGTGCACAAATTTGTGCACTGGGCCTGTAGTATGATTATAAAGGAACTGTAAAATTCCTATTGCATAGTGAATTCTTCTTTTTTTTTTTTTTTTAAATATATTTTATTGATTTTTTACAGAGAGGAAGGGAGAGAGATAGAGAGCTAGAAACATCGGTGAGAGAGAAACATCGATCAGCTGCCTCCTGCACATCTCCCACCGGGGATGTGCCCGCAACCCAGGTACATGCCCTTGACCGGAATCGAACCCAGAACCTTTCAGTCCGCAGGCCGACGCTCTATCCACTGAGCCAAACCGGTCTCGGCTGCATAGTGAATTCTTAGCTGTGGTAACATTACTGTTACAATGCATTACTCAGGTGTTTGTGATGCTGCTGGTATAAACAAATCAACTGTGCTGCCAGTCATAGTAGCACATTATAGTCATATACAGTACATAATTCTTTTTTTTAATTTAAAAAATGTTTTTATTGCCTTCAGAGAGAGGAAGAGAGAGAGAGAGAGAGAGAGAGAGAGAGAGAGAGCGAGAGAGAGATAGAAACGTCAATGATGAGAGAGAATCATTGATTGCTGTCTCTTGCATGCCCCCTACTGGGGATTGAGCAGCAACCCTGGGCATGTGCCTTCACCAGGAATCGAACCATAACCTGGTTTATGGGTCAAAGCTCAACCACTGAGCAACACTGGCCCAGCTATCCTCTACTTTTAATTATTATTTTAGAGTGTGATCTTTCTACTTACAAAAACAGTTTGCTGTGTAACACTAGCAG